>NW_027495525.1:0-240468 GCF_021521415.1 Bidens hawaiensis
GACTTGTCGGGTCGGTGGTAAACCAGGCAACTCATCGGGGAATACATCTGAATACTCGTGTACCACTGGGATGTCTTCCATTCGTTTTTCCTCGGGTTCCTTAACTGTTATGCTCGCCAAGTATAATGTACAACCTTGGCGTAAATATCTCAATGCCTTAAGTTGAGATATGAGAGGCAGTACCGTACCAGATTTCTCACCTTGAACAATCATAGCTTCATCATTTGAAAGAGGTATCCTAACGATCTTATCCTTACAGACAATTTCAGCTTTATACTTAGATAGCCAGTCCATACCGACTATAACATCGAAACTTCCCAATTCCACTGGAAGTAAATCAATAAGGAATAGGTGGTCGTTTAGGATAAGGGAACAGTCTCGGACTATTCGGTTAACAAGTATAGACTTACCGTTAGCGAGTTCTATAGTATATGGTTTTGTTAGTTCACTAACCGGCATATTTTATAAAGGTAAGAAATTAACAGATACGAAACTTCTATCGGCGCCCGTATCAAACAAAACTGAAGCATACTGACCCGAAACTAAGAATGTACCTGTCACCACATTCGGATCATGACGCGCTTCACCTGGTCCTAATACAAACGCGCGTCCCCTAGCTGCATTGGAGGTTGATGCTTGTGCTTGGTTCTGCCTTCTCACTGCACCCGGGTTCAAATTGGGGCAGTATTTCCGAAAGTGTTCCGTACTGCCACATTCATAGCAGGCACGGAGGTTCGTGGTAGGTGGGGTTTGTTGGTTGAGTTGTGGGCGGGTTGGTTGAGGTCGAGGTAGTTGAGTTGATTGCGGTGGACGGTTAACAGTGTTGGTGGGGGTTCTACAGTTGGGGGCATAGTGTCCCGTTCTTCCACACTTTTGACAAATGATCGGTTTGCAATCACCCACATGATGAAAGTTACATCTTCTGCACTTCGGTAACGTCCCTTTATAGGTCTCTTGTTTTACATTAGAACTGGTCATGGCATAACTTCGGGTATTCGGACGAGCCCGCTTGTTTTGAGGGTTTCCTTGCATTCTTGTCCCATAATCAGTTCGTTTTAAACTTGTTGTTTCACCTGGCATCCTTATCACTCCACTTCTCATCAGATCAAAAGTAACGACACCCGTTTGAGATACAGCACTTTCTAATGTCGGGTGGGCAACTGAATTCACTATACTTCTCACAGCAGGGGTTAGTCCCCAGATATAACGTTCAATTCGCTTCGCTTCCGGTGTAACTAACCATGGAACTAAGCGGGACAGTTCGTTAAAATGATTCGTGTATCCCACATGGTCTGCTCCTTTCATTTCCAGATTCCATAACTCGTGTTCCAATCTCTGAATCTCACTTTTAGGACAAAAATGCTCTAGCATGAGGGTTTTTAATTCAGTCCATGACATACGATTAATAGCATCTTGTCCCCTTATTTGGACTACCGTGTTCCACCACATCAGCGCTTGGTCTAGGAACATACGGGTAGCAAATTTGACCACGCGGTTCGGTGGACACTCACTAATATTAATTACTGATTCGGTCTTTTCTATCCATTTGACCAGCCCGCTAGGTCCTTCAATACCCTTAAAATCAACCGGTTTACATGATGTAAATTGTTTGTATGAGTACTCCTGACGCGGGGGTTCTCGGTTATTATTATTGTTATTATCGGTATTGGTCCGAGTATTGTCATTATTAGTTGTGTTAACAACCGGTACAGGGTTCGGGATATTATCAGGGTGCACAACAGGTTCTGGGTTCCCAGTGACATTCATAGTTGGGAGAGTGTTATTATTATTTATGACATTATCAGTATTCACCGGGGTAGTAACACCCGGGGCTACATTAGTGTTCGGCGGAGGTGTATTAACAGTGGCCGTGGTGGTGCTCGTAGGTTGATTAACAGTATTGTTAGCACGTATGCCTGCAGTGACTTGTGTTACAATTGTTGGTATCACTGCTTGTAGTTGACGAGCAATCATTGTGGCCACTTCCGCCTCAGACAAAGGGTTTGTTTTCTTCGGGGCCATTCTATAAATTAATCAATTATATAATATGTTTCACTATGATCAACACAACTTTACGATATTACACTTTCACAACACATAACTATGCCAAAGAAAACACGTTTGTATTAATTATAATCATTACTGTACATATGCATCCAAAATTAGCGCATAGGCTTAACCTGGTATAGGCCAGCGCTTGTATATGCGTATCAAAATTTGTCACTAAGTGACATGTAGACTTAACCCGATAAGGGCCAGTGCTTGAAATAGTACTAAACCACAAACAACTCCCAAGTCAGCCCAACACGCTGTAACAAAATGCTGCCTGGGATATCAAAAGACTATATACATAAGACTAGACTACTATGTCCTATCCATTCTTTGTAACATGAAGCCACAACCAAACAACAGCAGCCACTAGGGCCGCATTAACCGCTAAGCATACCCCTAGTAGTATCATTGCCCGATCCTGACGCCCGTGGCTGTGAGCACTGGATCTTTGCACAATTCTGATTTCTTGCTGCATATACCACATGTGATCATGCATATCATGTCTATGCTGGTTTAGGTTATTTATCGAATGTGATTGTTCTAAAAGCTGATCAGTCGCTAAACCAAACCATGCTGAATCAGAATGACGAGGTGGCTCGGGTACCGGGGCGGGTAAACCCCAAGTAGGAATAGGTATCTCAGTGACCTGGACACGTGATGTTTCTCCCCTATGGTACGTAGATCGAGGTGGGGGAGAGGTGTGCTCAGGTGGACGCACTGAAATGCGAGCGGTCTGACGGTTTCTAATAGTGGGTGGGGGTACTGGTGTATGCTGTACAGGTGGAGTAGGGGATCTGGGTGCTCTAACAGGTGAATGATAAGCACTAGTAGCTCCCTGTCCTGCAACATTCCTAGGGGATTCCCTAGGGGGGTAGGTGTCACAACGGTAACCCGATAAGTCGGGTTGATCTGCGGGTACCTCGTGAGGAATTACCGCATCTGCACCTTCTTCCATTTCCTCTGATTCCTCCTCAGTTTCCTCTTCCGGATCCTCCTCCTCCTCCTCAGGCCTTGTTGGTAGGGTATTAGGTAAACGATCAGTAGATCTTGACATATTCCTGCACAATTGTTAGTAATAAGAATAATATCCTTCTATATTAATCATAGTAAAATACATGTAGGTATTTATACACATAAGCACAAATAATCGTTTATATACACAAATATTTATTTATTATTATATTTTATACACATATGTTGCTGTTTTTACCTATTCGATTGTTTATCGACTTCTTCTCGAATTTCCTCGTACAAACAAGTCTGTTATTACGTTCCGGACCATAATAACCCACTTGTCCATTCGCGTTCATCACGAGAATCATTCGTGTATATTATTTAATATTATTTTATTCCCAGAGTTAATCGAGCCTACGGTTATCTTAGGGTATCCTAAGGGACATCCTAATTCTTTATAACCAGTGGCTCTGATACCAACTTCTGTCACACCCCGACTAGGTAGTTGCGGAAGCGTAATACGGGAATGTAACAGATAACACTGGTATCAACAACATTGTTTATAAAGAAATTCATAAACTGATTTACATCATATTACATGGGTTGGTTCTAAGTTTACAAACTAGATGAGAATCACATAACCGGTTTACGAGCTTCTTATTCAGTATTATATCAGCGTCTATTCAAAGCTATTCAACTTTCCTTCTAACACCAAGCATGTAAGCAAATCATTCCACTTTTGCTTTACCTGAAAGGCATGTTTAAAACGGGTCAACTACGTCTAGTTGGTGAGTTTCAAGTTTCACGAGTATCAATGAAATCAGTACACGAGTTCGTAAAGTTTACAGTGTGTATGTATATATGTCTGTGTATGATGTATTATACTAAGCCACAAGTGAAACCAAAACGAGCTAAAACACATGGCCTCCACTGCCCATGCACTATGTCTAACACAAGTGAAACCGAAACGAGCTAAAACACATGGCCTCCAATCAACCATTTAACAGCCACTTTGCCCCAAGTATGTACTATGTCTAACACCACATAGCAGTATGTAAAAATATAATGACAATGTGCAACTGGGTTTACATATGTTCCGGCATACCCCTCCGGCTCTGTCAGTTGGGTTTGTCAAACCGATAGTACTATCCACACGTCACCGGCACGAAGTTAATCACTTGTGTTTGTGGGGACTTGTCAAGTGTTAGTACTTAGATAATCCACATCATCACACGTTTTCAAGTATATCAGTATATGTAAACATGCTTTTCACCCCAAAAGTTCGTAAAACAGTTTAGAAAGTGGGGGTCGTGAAACTCACCTTATCGTAGTTCGCACAGAAATTACGTATCAATAAGTTAGATGCCTCGTTTATGGCCTGATTCCTATAAACGGTATCGTATCGTTAATACTAGTACAGTGTTCAAGCTAAGTCGGGCTGTATAGATAATCTGGGTATATCTGTTAGGCCCAGAACATGACCATAGTCTTAGATTGTGACGTTGTATACTATGAAATGTTTAAAACTGGATTTGGTTCAGTTTCACCGTTTCCCGAGCCTAGCCCAGTTGATCGTTTATACGTTTCGGGATTAGGTAAGATCACATAAACTTAAGTAAATATATTGATTGATAAAATGATTTGATTTATGAAAGAATTTTAAGGTTTCGGTATCTGGTTTGATCGCAGGGTTCGTTTCCGTTTTCACACGGGTTTGATTATACATAACGCGTACAATCCACCCGAATTGTCCGGAATTCTCGTAAAAAGTTCGTTTTTATCAATATCATTCAAAAATATGATATTTGACCACTTTTGACATTTTGACATACCAGTCAGTCCGTTAAACACAAAACTGCCGGTTTCGTTAAAACAATTATAATTTAAATCTTTGATTAATCATAACTAAATATGTACTTATATATAAATTATGTAAATTTTTGTAAAAATACATTAAGACATGGAGAATTTTATAAAATTATTTTCAGAAATTTTATGATTAATTATTTATTTATAAAAATTCATTTAATAGGTTATAATCGTGTAATAAATGGCCCGTTTATATCAAACGACCTCCGAAAAATCCGATAATTTTTAAAAATGGCCTCAATGTTATTACATAGCCCCTGCAAAATTTCCAGAACCTAACTCTTTTGACAAAATGCCTTTTTGTGCGTTTTTCGGCTGTTAAAATTCGGTTAAACCATGATTGCACAAACCATACTTAGGCATTTCCAATGATTCCCAAACATTACCAGTGATCTTAACATCACATATTAAACTCCAAAACCAAGTTTCATAATTTTTCAATATGTTTAGCTATTTTTCCCAAATAAACGCTCATAAACGGAAATAAATTCACCAAATATTCTCCGTTTATCGAAAAAATACCAAATTTGAACAGGGACTAATTTATATGATCCCTAATGTTCGTGCAAGTTTTCACATGCTAACAACAAGCACGTCACAACCTAATACTAAACAGCCCCTAAACGAGTGTTACGGGTTTACCTTGTCGGTTTTCGATGAATTTTGCTAGCTTAAACGACTTTCCGGGTCTCGGGTTGCAAACTCAGTATATCTACATATCATATAACATCAAACCAAGCATAAATCATCCATGTAACAGCCTTGATAATTAGGGTTTCGGTTTTGGGTTCAAACCGAACTTTCTAACCGTAAAAACGTTGTATTCATGTTCTAATCCGCGTTTTTGACCAAAAAAGTATATGTTCCTGGTTTGTAAACATGTTTAACACCAAAACATGGTTTTACTTGATTTTTAGGGTTTTTGGATGGTTAAACATCCTTAATACTAACTAAAACATGTTTATATGTTAATTATATGAATCAAACTTGGTTAAATTTTCATAAAACTTGATCTTACCTTAGGGTTTTGAAGGAGAGTTGATAGAGCAGAAGTTGGAGCTGCTTGGACTTCAAATTTTATGAGTTATAATGAATAATAAAAACTTAAGGTGTAAGTTATATATAAAAAAAAATGTGTGGTATAGGGTGGGCTGGCGATCGAAACCTTGGAGGGGCCCTTAATGGGCTGTTTTGGCCCATTAATCTAATCATACAAGCCCAAACATGAAAAGCCCACTTCAAATTTAGTTCGGGTTCGGTTTTTCGCAAGAAAATTAATTCGGGTGTGAGAAATAGCGCAAAAAACGAGTGTTTTTCAGCTTATTTTTGTAAAATAAGAAAAACGTACTGACTCGTTGTAAAATTCCAAAATATTTTCACGTATTGCTTAGAACATGTTATATAAGTGTTTTATAAGTCTTTTTCGGCTTAACGGATGCTACAATGCTTGTTTTGATATTAACGATTGCGTTTAAGCTTATAGCGTATCGATAAACGAAACCTTTTTCGTTTAAAGAGTTTTAAACGTACTGGGGCCTAAATATCAATATGTTAGCCTCTATAACATATATATAACTCGTATATGACCCCTCAGTATGTATACGGGTCATAATTAGTATCGGTCGGTTACTCGTTTAAGCACTACGAATTAACCGATTTATCGTTTACTTGTTACGTAATGAATATAGTGTACCTCGTTTTGTCGCGAATGTCACATTTGTGGTGTTAATGGAGAATCAACTGAATCTAAAGCTGAAAGGAATCCGTTGTGATAATGGAACGGAATTCAAGAATGCAGTTCTGAATCATTTCTGCTCAGAAAGGGGGTGCTTCATCAGTACAGCGCTCCGCGGACGTCTCAAAAAAATGGTGTCACTGAAAGAAGAAACAGAACTCTAATCGAGGCAGGAAGAACGATGTTATGTGACTCTAAACTGCCACTGTTTTTCTGGGCAGAAGCCATTAATACGGCCTGTTATGTTTAGAATCGGGTGATAATCAGCAAATCCAAGATGAAGACTCCGTATGAGATTGTTTATGGTCATCAATCCACTGTCGCACATTTCAGAGCTTTCGGGTGTCCGTGCGCCTTACTAAATCTAGAAACCACTCGAAAGTTTGGGGTCGCGGCAGATGAGTGTTACTTTGTTGGATATGCGGGAAATACAGCATATGGGGTCTACAACAAGTCAACCAAGCAGATTCTAGAGTCATATGAAGTTCGTTGGTTAGAAAAAATGAGACTGACGCCCGTGTTGGTCCCGATTAGTTATTCGACTACAATGAATTATTCAAACCCTTCAATGTATTTCCACTCATCAACACCGACTCTCAAGGTGGTCCCACAGTGGAAGCTACACAAGACAGTTCTCAGGCACTGTCTCATATTTTTCCGTTACTGGATGATGAGGCTACTGAGCTGACCAGTGTTTCGACCACAACTGATAATCAGCCTAAACAATCTTCAGAGACCAATTGTTTACTAATCTCGTCTGAAAATACTGTAAATGTAGAGGGGGAGAGTTTCGTTCGTCAGATATTCGGGAGCACACTGTTTCCCGACGCCATTCCAGATGAATACGTTGCAGGCACCTCGTACTCTCACAGTACAGCAACGTCTGGCTGGAAAAACCCCCTTACTGATTCCGCGGAGAACGTAATAAATCTTCAACCTAACAGTGATATTTCTGATCATCTAATTCCATCAAGAATCCAAAAGAATCATCCGATTGAAAACATCATAGGTCCCATTGAAGTAGGCGTGTCCACCAGAAGTCAGACCGGACACATAAACAGTTGTATGTTTTCCTGTTTCATATCTCAAATCGAGCCAAAGAATATTGAGATGGCCCTTCAAGAACCTAGTTGGGTTGATGCTATGTATGAATAACTGAATCAGTTTGATAAGTTGAAGGTATGGAGATTGGTTAAACTGTCGGAAGGAAAGAAAGCTCTTGATACAAGATGGATTTTTAGAAACAAACAAGATGACACCAGGGTTATTGTTCGAAACATGGCACGACTGGTAGTTCGCGGGTTTCTTCAGGTTGAAGGGTTAGATTACACAGAGGTATATTCTCCAGTAGTTAGACTTGAGGCAATTAGAATTTTTCTGGCCTATGCATCGTATATGGGGTTCACAGTATATCATATGAATGTTAAAACAGCGTTTTTGTATGGTGAGGTCAAATAGGAGAGTTATGTTGATCAGCCATCGGGTTTCGTTGATTCCAAGAAACCACATCATGTCTACAAGTTAGACAAGGCCTTGTACGGGATACATCAGGCTCCAAGGGCGTGGTATGCTACACTGACCGCTCATCTTCTTGACCACGGTTACAAGCGTGGAACGATTGATCAAACCTTGTTCCGGAAAACTGTCGGAAAGACTTGATTCTGGTCCAGATCAATGTTGATGACATCATCTTCGGATCCACCAGTGTTGATTTGTGCAAAGAATTTAAGGGTGTTATGAAGAAGAGATTTGAAATGAGTTCGTTGGGTGAAATGACAACATTTCTGGGTTTACAGGTTCGTCAAAGTTCGACAGGAATTTTGTTGCATCAAGGAAAGTACGTTGAAGATATGCTGGCTAAGTTTGAACTTCATGACTCCAAGAGTGCTAATACTCCAATGGCAGAAAGACCGCTATGGTCATCTGATCCTGAAGGGAGTCCCCTAGATCAAACATACTATAGATTGATGATCTGGTCTCTGATGTATCTCACAGCTAGCCGTCCTGACATAATGTTTGTAGTCTGCCAATGTGCTCACTTCCAAGCTAATCCTAAACTCTCTCATTTAATTGCTGTTAAACGTATCTTTAGATATCTGAAGGGACAACCGAAGTTAGGTCTTTGGTATCCCAAACAATCAGAATTTGATCTTTATGCTTTTGCTGATAGCAATTATGGTGGAGATGACATTGACAGGAAATCCACGTCAGATGGTTGCCAGTTTCTCGTAGATCGACTAATCTCATGGCAGTGTAAGAAACAACAAACAGTGTCCACCTCGACAGCCGAAGCAGAGTATGTTGCCGCATCCGCTTGCTGTTCTCAGGTTATCTGGATGCAAAACCAGTTGCTGGATTACGGTTTGGAATTTCTTGACACTCCTATTTTCTGTGATAATGATGCGGCCATTGCTATTGTTAAAAACCCTTTCCAACATTCTAAAACCAAGCACATCGATATTAAAATTCATTTTATTCGTGACTGTTTCGATCGGAAATTGATTCATCTTGAACAAGTCCACACCGACAACAACGTGGCGGATTTATTTACAAAACCGGTCGGAACAGCAAAATTTAATGTGCTTGTGGGTTTTCTTAAAATGCTTCGTTTCGAGGATGAGTCTTTTTGGGGATAAATTTGTACATATTGGTTTGTTTTTGTACAAATTTAGGGGGAGAAAAAATCAAAAAGACAAAAATAGTGTGTGTACGTTGTGTGCGTTGAAATAATCAAAATGTCAAAAATAGTGTGTGTGCGTTGTCTTTATTATTAAAATAAAAAAATAAAAAAAATTGAGTTTTTCAAGATTCATTCTCGCTTAAAATTATGTCGGTTGCTCAAGTTTGAAGGACATATACTTGTATATGGTTGGTCCGGTGTTCTACATGTAGTTTCACAGGATAGCCATTTACCTAACGACTGAAAGCACCCGGGGCGATTATGATGTGTTTTGTGTTTCGTATTCTTTCACTTAAAATTATGTCGGTAACTCTGAGCTAGAAGGACATGTGTTTTCATGCATGTTTGGTCCGGTTAACCACTTGGGGTTATAATGGATAGCCATTTACCAGAAGGCCTAAAGTGACCGGGGTGACTGAATTCTTAACACGTGTGTTTTACTTAACTCCATGGGAAGTGATATTACTATTCAGTTAACGGCTTTTAGAAGCTTTAAAATATTTTCAAATGAAGATTGTTCCAACCTTTGGAAAGTGATAGATAAATTGTTTCTGTGTGCCTAACGGGTGAAGTTATTAAGCTTAAAAGGCTCTATAACAGTCATTGATGTGTATGGTAGCTTTCCATGATGCGTAAAAGTTAAAGTGATATAAACTAAATTTGCTAAACTTAATGTGGAGAGTCATTTTGAAGACATGTGCATGTCTCTAGATACATCTCTCCGAATGATAGGCAGAAAAGCAATTACCCAGTCATACACGAGCCCGTTAGTGTCTTGATCACCAAAAATATTGAACCGTCAAGCTATTATTATTATTATAAAAAAAAATTATTGCATTTGCTTATTTCTATTAAAGTTATTTCATAATCAAGGCTTAAAGGGTCAAACTAGAACTACAGAGATGGGGGCACACAAGTAAGTCCTGTCATGTCTCGAATAAAAGGCTTGTCAGTTTACTGGCACTAAGTCCAACGTTCAACCTTAAAAACTAAGCCTGCTTTGTATAAAATCTTTTGATCAAGCACTAGGGGGTTGGAGTCAAATTGGGGTGATCTGGGGAAAGCTAAATACGCTTAGAGAAGAGATAGGAGGCATCACAGGTCCATGAGTGATGTCCATCTAAGTTTTATGCCTAACTGAACCTTAATCATATCTCTGATGCGATGAAAAATCATGATAAGTTTGGGATACACACTATCAACCTGTCTCTTAATGTCATAATAACGCTGAACATGAATCCTTGTGACAGCACCTTAAACGATATGATTCCATGTTTGGATCTTCTCATAAAAAGCAGCAGTTTTACTAAGAACTGAAATTTGATCCTGACTTTAAAAATAAAGGGAGTTGTCTTACATTTGTGTGGATTTGTTTTTCTTGTTTTTAGTTTTATTGCTTATTTTGTTCTGTCTTGCATAACTTTAAGGTTTCCTCGAAATTACTCTCCTCGAAACGTCCATTAATAATCTGGTGTTTCAACTTGGGCTTATCACAGTTGGGTTTCTTAAATTTTGTTGGGCCTCTCAACTCTTTAATAATCTGGTTGTCAACTTGGGCCTTTCAATTCTTTCGTAATATGGTTTTCAACTTGGGCCTTTCATGAGCCAGAGTTCTTTTTTAGTTCTCGGCCCGGGTTAAATGTTTATAATGAAAGTTAAACAAATTTTCAGTATCACTTTATCAATCTACTAAAAGCCTTCTCTCTATCAAGCATCTAAGCCGAAAATCTTCTCATCTCTTCTAATCATCTTCAAAGTATATTTCGTTGCTTAATAGGTACTAAACAAGTATGATTTGGGATTCATGTACTGACAGTGGATTGACTAAGGCTACTGTAACCTGATTTGTTCAATAATTTGATGAATCAAAAGTGGATTTTTGTTTATTTAGGAATTTTGGTGGATCTTTTTGTTGAATTAAGGGTTTTCGGTTGATTATTTGTGAGTTGTTGCAGGTTTAATGGAGGTTTGTGTAGGGATCTCAGTGGTTGAAGATGACTGCACGTTTCCAATGCGGAAACCCAAGAGTTTTCTATCCCCTGATGTCAAGGGTTCTCGGTTGACTTTCGTTGACTGAGAACACCTTACAGAAAACTCAGTTCTCGGTCAATTACCTTGACTATTGTTGACCGAGAACTCGTTACAGAAATCTTAGTTCTCGGTCAAAATTCCTTGACTTTTGTTGACCGAGAACTCGTTACAGAAATCTTAGTTCTCGATCAAAATTCTTTGACTTTGTTGACCGAAATCTCAGCCGTTGACCGAGAACCCCTTCTTGACCGAGATCTTCTCTGCTAGGCTTTATGGGCCCAAACCCACACAGTGGTGTGAACTTGGGCCAGTTTAATATCATTCTGGCTGTCACATGAGTTTCATTTGGGCTCACGTTAATAATGTGATATAAACTTGGACCCGTTACATTATTATGGACCCTATTATTTTATAATCCATGGACAAATGTGTTCAAATTCTTATCAAATTAGTATATTGGCTATCTAACTTGATCTGTTTGGTGCAGAAATGGCTAATCAAAACCCGTTAAAGTTTGTGGAAACTCATAATATAGTTGGCCACTTGTATGATCCACAAATGGCTCACAAGGAATTCAAGTCGATGATAGTCGGACTCAATACCTGCAGGATCTCTCATGCTCTTCGAGAGAACCTTGTCATTTGCAAGAAGACGGTTACTGATTTCTGGAACAATGCAAAGATCAATTCACAAGGGGCAGATGGAGTTATTTCAATCGACTCCAAAATACAAACGAAGCCGGTCGTTGTTACTGAAGCCATTATCAGAGAGGTACTTTTGTTTGGGGATCAACCCGACTACCCAACAGAGTACTCTGCTACTGAAATAACTAAAGTTCTTACAAGAATGGGTTATGAAGATACCTACTGCACACGTTCTTTACATGCATCTCGGGAAGAAAGGGTGGTTCAGATGAGATTAGTCACACCCAAATGTCTGCCGTTGCTGATCTGATCATGGATTGGAATTACAACTATTCCAAATTCGTTTTCAATGAAATGATGAGCAATCTAAGGGCAAAGAAGAAGGAGATGTTCTTGATGTATCCAAGGTTCTTGCAGATAATTTTTGATTCTCACTACACCGATCTGGTTAAACTTGTTGAGACCTTGGACATGAAGTCTATGAGACCCAATTCCTTTGGGTTAATGAAGCAGTCAATAAAGGGATCCAAAGTGGTTTATAGGGGATTAAAACCCCTAGTAAAATTCGGTCGTTTTGCTGAGACCGAAGTTGAGCCTGTCGTAGCTCAGGTTGCTGACGAGCACGTGGTGCCTGCTCAACCACGTGTTGCAACATTTGAAATCTCTGATGATGAGGAAGAAGAAGAACACCTTCAGTCAACCACCCTCACCGATGATGAAAGATTGAAAGCCCTTGAAGCCGCTAAATCTTTATTTCAGTCAACTGCTCTAAAGCCTCCTCAGACAGTTACTGAAAACATTGAGGAAGATTTTGTTGAAGAACCAGCTACTGATCTCATTCATCGTAAACGAAAAAGGGATGATTTGAGATCTAGCGAGTTGGACAGTGGAGTCGAAACAACCATCATAGCACCAACACCAACACCAGCACCAACATCCATACCAGCACCAGAATCAACACCCATACCAGCACCAGAATCATCTATCAACCCCGTTGCTGAACCATCTTTCTAGGAGTTGCTGTCTAGTGATTTTGTCAGTGATTTTGATTTTGAGACAAAAATTCCATGCTCAAACCCCTCAGATATTCCCTATGGTTCATCTGGTTCATCTGTTCCGGGTCAATCAAGCTCAGGTGTTTCAGATAAAGTTGCCCAAATCCTTGCTATGCAGGAGAATTATTTTCAGAACAAGGGAAAAGGCGTGGTTCTTGAGAACGCTCCTGTGGATATTCAAGCACTGCAACAACGAGTCTTTGAACTCGAGCAGGATTCAGTGATTAAAGATGTCCGTATTCAGGAACTTGAGGCTAGCAACTCAGATAAAGACTCCAAGATTAAAGATATGGAGTCCGGCATGGGAGGTTTAACAACAATGTATCTCGGTCTCCAACAAAAGCTAGTTCAGAAATTTGGAGATGAGTTCAAAACTGATGAAGATATGGTATATCGAACTCCCACTGCTGATCAAGACAAGGATTCTGATGTTCGTCCAGACGATAACATTGGTGTTAGTCGACAAGAGGAATCAGAGTCTTTAATGCAATACCTGGATGCACCATCTTTCACCAAAGAAAAATCTGACAGAATTCAAAAGAAACTACTTGAAAAAGGAAAGAAGAAGCTGCTGGTGATGAAGAACTCAGATCAGAATGTTGTATCATCGGATCACCCAAAGAGATTTGTTGTTACGCTTCAAAATGGATTCTCTGACAAATACGGTGATCGATATGGAGTTTTATCTTGGGGTTTCGATGCAGATAAGGATATGTGGTGGGTTAAGAGAAAGTCAGGAACAATGGAGTACTATAAAAAGATGAAAGACTTTGGTTCTTGGACTAAGGTGGATTTGAGTGACTTAATAAATACTCCATTTACAAATCCATCAAATGACAAGCGGGGCTCAGAATTCTTGGATTTGTTGAAAAGACAAGTCGATAGAGGCTTCCCGAATATGAAGACTGCCGAGTCATTTTTGAAGAAAGCTAAGGGCGTTCAAGATACGAGGACAGGAAAAACAATGGTGAATGTAATGTGGCCTCCCACAAAGAAAGCTACTTACATTCCCGTACCAGATGCCATTCCCGATGGTACATTGGAGAACATTAGATTCTGGTTCTATGATTCTATCACTGCCATGGCCATTGTCAAGCTACAAAAGGGGAAAGGTCAATACCGGTTTGTCGACCCGAAGAATTTGTTGAATTTTGGAGAACGGGAAATTAAGACTCTCAGCACGTTTCAGATTACATCCGATCCAACTTTTGAAACAGCTGCCAAAGAATACACAAGCATGGTTGCCTCTATCATCAACAACAAGTTCTGGGCTGGAGCGTTGAAGGATGCAGACATTGATTACATGGAGCAAGATTACAGATAAAGCTACAAACCAAGGGGGAGATTGTTGGGCCTATTTTTGTGGTTTGAGCTTAATTTGTACTTAGTTCTATCAGTTTGGACTTGGGGTTTTGGGTTTGTATGTGAGCCGAGAACACTTATGTGTTCTCGGTGGGCTTTTGGTTGTTTGGGCCGGCCTAGTTGGTTGATATCCTATATATAGTCATGTTATGTATAGAGTTAAAGGTTGTTCATTCCTAGTCTTGTGATCAAGTATTGTAAGTGCTTAAGCACCCGACGTATTCAATAATATATGTGTGTTTTGAAGCAATATTGTGTTATTTACTTGTTATTATTCGTGTTCTTGAATCACCGAGTGTTGGTATTCCACACCAATACTCGTTTAGTTGATATCATAATTGTAGTGATCCCGATTCGGGACTTACAGTCAACTACAATCTTCTTTCCTTGTATCTTAGCCTCGAGATGATTCTTCTCTGAAATATACTTCGTGGTATTCCAGAAAGGTCTGATAATACTGAAATGAACTGGCAAGTCAGCAGATATAGTAAGCTGAATCCAAGACCTCTTAAGAAAAGCTATCACACTCCCAAACATTGCGCTTCCAATGAGGTCTTCATTCAAGAAAGCACATATATTATGTTTCTGATCATATGATAACTCGACCTCTGGTGCATGTTGAGCCTCAGGGTTTTAAGCAAGCTGATTAAACTGTGGTTCTTGCACAACTAGAACCTCTTGTGCAATAGGTTGTTCTTGCTCAAAATTTTTAGCCATTTACGCAAAAACGCACAAGTTAATAAATGAAATATACATTAAAAAGGACAAAACTGCACACATTCATTCATTATCATTAACAAATAGGCACATTCGTTAATATTGTTAAACGAGTGAATATATTCGTTAAAGTATTGCACATTCGTTATATAAACCAACGAATGAGGTTATTCGCTAAACACCATAACAAATGTGAATCATTCGTTATCAACTGTACACAAATGAGAACTCATTCATTACAGGATAAACGAATGTACATTTAAGAATGGTATCTTTAACCAAAGCAAGTCAAGGTCAAAATTAAAATGAACAATGAAAAGTCAAACATGTAGTTTGAACTTCTAATTTGCTCAAAACTCAAGCATTTACATTAAAAAAAAATTAAAAGCATCGATACATCATTGATATTAAACCCTAATACGTGAATTGGTTTTTAATATTTGTTTGTATGTTCAATTAATTCCATATGTATTCGTCAAAGGTTTTCCCTTTTAATACAATCAAAATTGAATCAAACACAACGTGCAGAGTATCTTATACTCATCTATATCTTCTGAATACAACCCGATGGTCAAAAATCCAAACTAACAGGTTTAGGCATTCAACGATTCAACCTTGAAGTATTTAACGATGAACAGGCTAAAACAGTAACGAATAACCCTTTATTTGTTCTTCATTTATTAATAATTCAACGATTCAACCTTCATTCGTTATTAGTGAGCGGAGGCGAATGAGTTTGTATAACAAGTAACACATTCGTTATTTAAATTTAACGATGAACAGTCATTCGTTACCCTGTAGTAATGAATGAACCATTACCTTAACGAATGGAATATTTACCATTCAAAACCAATTAAATTAACCATCAAAACCAAACTCTTGAAGTATTTTACTTTAAAATACTTTAAAAATTTACCTTAAAGGCTCTTATATCAACCTTTTTAACTTTAAATCGTGGGTAAAACTCTTTTCTTTTTCAACTTTAATTCGCGTAGCTCGGTAATAAAATATAAAGCAGAAAATAAAATCTTTTTGAAATTTTTAGTTTTATGTCACAGCAAAAATAATAACTAAAAGATTAAATGAAAAAATAAAATGTAAACTACGAAAGCAGTACATATTTTTGTGAGTTGAGCAGGGAATCATATTGATCAAGAAATCTGTCCATCACTGTTTTATATTTCGGCTTCATTATGACAGGTGTTAAGTTAGTCATAGGTATTTTTATCCACTTAAGCCTTATAAAATCTTTTTCAAAAATTTTTGTGATATGATTTAATGTTCAATTATGGCACAAAATATTAGAAACCATCAGTCTCTAATCTCGATTCAGGCTTATTTTGAATTTTACCATGTCACCCCAACTTGACTTAAACCTTGAAATTAGTTGATCAAAATACATTGATTTTTCAGTTTCATAATAACAAGCTAGCAAATAATCCCCACTGCAAGATATACCCTTGCTGTTATTAAGCAATACTTAGAGTTCCTTTTCCATGGATGAGTATGCACGATTCCATCTGTATGGCTTACATACATAGTTTCCCTTATGGTCTATTTCTTAATGGTAATAAGACACGAGCAACGAAATGAATACCCAGATGAAGACTGCATGAAGACCCAATGAAGTCCAGAACTTTCGAAGCATCCCATCAATCATGATTTAAAGCCATAAGACCATACATCGTTGAAGTCTTAAACATTAATTAGAAGCTTTAGTCAATTAAATTTGTAACGATTTTGGTGATCAAACTAATTTAAGGCTTGAGTATGACAAGTTATTACATTTCTGCCTTTATCACCAAGGCTTTGCAAGAGACTAAAACATCTTTCAATTTGGCAATGTTTATGCTTATATCACATATTCTTCCTTACTTGTTTGTTTAAGACCTATCAATGCACTAAAAAAGTTAAGCACACTATCTTTTTCGCCTATTTCTTACTGGATTAAGGATATAAATGATCAATATACTATCGTTTTCTCTTTTTACTACAAAACTCATTTTTGAGAAGTAGTTTTTAAATGTGTTTGACTTTTTGAATATTTGATTGTTTTGGAATTTTATTTATACAAAAAGAAATGTCAGGTCCCTCGATTTCAGCTGGATCTTACTTAATCATGTCATAACTCACACTGATTAATGTGCCGACAAGAGAGTTAATGACGGGTTGCTATATTTAGAAAGATATCCGTTTGTTAAAGGTGGAATCAATAACAAACATACGGTTGCAATGAATAATCAAAAGTAGAAAGCACACAGAGTATTCACTCAAAATATTTCCATCTATATAATTTTCATCATACAAAGTGGATAATCGATTTAGGGTTTTAGGAATCCTAAAGCACACAGAGTATTCACTCAAAACATTCCATTTATAGGCCTGCCACCCTATGATAGCTGTCATTCCTTCTAGAAACCCTAAATACAACGTACATATCCAAATTACATATTCAAAATAAACTAAGTGTAAAACAAGTCTTCCGGGTAGGCTTTACAACTTTCTTCATTCTCCGAGTACGCTTTGTACTCTGCCATCCTTTGGACTTGGTAACATAGAAGTGTGCTCGAAATCAGTTTCCGGGTAGACTTTACTTGAAGAGTACCGGGTAGACTTCAGTCTTCTTGGTTTTGTCAAACTTTGCCTGACAAATCCTTACGAGCAACCTTGTTCTTCAATGATCCATTTCAGCTCTTTGCTATAAAATAACTTATTAGCAAAGTGTACTCGGGAGTACTGTTCCTTGCTTGAGCTGAACCTTGCCCGATATTACTTAGAGATATTCCTTTAGATCATCAAGCATACTTGGACCATACTTATTAATGAATACCTTGCCCGGTCTTCCAATCACTTGGCTGCTTGGACTTGGTTAACCAAACCTTACTCGGAAGAGTAATATACTTGGCTCTGAAGAACAGACTTGCTTGATAACCACTAGTGAACCTTGCTCGGCAATACACTAATTTGCAAACCTTGCTCGGATAACCACTAAAAAGACTACTTGAAGTAAACCTTGCCCGATAGAAAAAATATCAAACCCGGCTAAGTAAAACCTTGCTCGGATGTCTAAGGTGTTTTCGGATCCATACTTAGCGAATTCTGAGGAGGTTGAGAAGATTCCAATCTTCCATATACTTCATTCTGGTCAAATATTTGATTCAACAATCTCCCCCTTAGGTCAATTGTTTGACTCAACAATCTCCCCCTAGATTGGAACACCTCAGCTGACCCAAAACATTTCTATGGTTACTTACACTTAGCAAAAATACACATCAAATCAAAAATCAAAATTACATATTCAAATAACATAAGCAAATTACATAGTCAGAAAGTTGTCCGAAGACATTACAAAACAAAGCCTATTATATTAAACTTGTCTCTGTTGATTAGCTCTTGCATCGTGAATGGCTTGTCTTCTGTTGATTAGCTCTGAAGCTGCTTTCATCTTGAAAATATTAAAGGCTTGGTAGTGAGTGTGGCTTTCTGGTATAGCCAAGTCCCTTGTATCCATTAGATCTTCATTGTGCAGGCATGTCAAGTCTTTATCCTTTTTAATGATCCCCAGAATTTTTCCATCCGAATTCCTCAGTACAAAATGATTAACATTCTCTTTGAATTCAATTTCAACTATAATCCCGTTTTTCGGTACTGTGTAATTGGGGCGTCTCATTCTTCTTCCTAGACTTATACATGTATTCAAGTTGGACAATGGATTCTCATCTCTGAAGGTCATCTGAAAGTCTCTTTCTGTTATGTCCATTCTTTTCAGCTTTGCAGTCCTTTTTGACTTGTGAGACTGAATCAACCTCCAGCTCCTCTTTTCTTTTAAGAATTTGAATCCTTTTCCAGCCTCTTCATACAAGTATTTTGACAGATCATTCATCTGTCTACCTGCCAATCTGCTTCTGTCTCTATAATCATACAATCTGAGAGTGGCCATTCTATCCAACTGTTCTTCATTGTAGTCATGAAAGTCACTCCTAACCACAATCTCTCTCAGCAATCTGCTTTCCATAATCACTTTTAAAGATTCAGTAACTGAGTCAAAGTACAGTTCCCTAGGAAGATCCATATCAGACTGTGGTCTTGTTGTTCTTGGTTGTGCAGAACTGCTTGACTCACCTCTTCCTCCTTGACCTCTTCCTCCTTGTGGAAGTCTTCTTGAAATAGGAGGTCTGAAGGGAATGGACTTCTTTGGTTTTGCAGGCCTCAAGTTAAAGACATTAATGCATATAGCCTCAACCATCTCTGTTGGTAGATTGGCAAGTTCAACAACATTGTGTCCTGCTGCTTTAAGTTCTTTTAACATTTTATCCATGCCAGGAGTTCTTGCAAATTCAGCAGGTACAAACCTACCATCAGCATAATATCTTGGGTTCTCTCCTTCCCTTAAGGCTTTCTCCCATTCATTCTATTTAATATAAAAGAGGTATTTCAAATCCTTCTTTTCCAAGATATTGAAGTCTGCTTCAGTCATTCCTCTTTGATTTATCATTATGTTTCTTAGAATGTTTATCATTTCTTCATTTTCCCAAAGGAGATATGGTTCATCCTCAGGTTCAGGCTTAGGTTCCTCTTGGATGGGTGTTTTAACAGTAAGCACTTCATCCGGTTTTTCCTTTTCAGCCTGTTTCTTTTGTTTCTCCCTCAAAGTTTGGATTCTTCTCTTCTTTGCTTGAGGTTCATCAGTTGCTTCAGCCTGTTTGGTAGAGCTCTCAGTTTGGACCCTTTTCAATTTTTCTTTTCTTTTCAGTTTGTTGTACTGGTCCAACACTGATTCTCTGGATAAATATTCAACAATCTCAGGCTTCATACCTCTTTCCAGCAGGTATCCACACATTCCTCCAAACTTTTTCTTCAAAGTTTCCATCTTTTCAAGTTTCTCATTTTCTTTTACACACTTCTCAATCACCTTCTCTCTCTCTCTCTGTTATACAGATCTTGTAGTTTGTCAAAGTTTAGGTTAGACAGATCTTTTTCTGAATGATTGTGCCTTCTGAGATATTCCCTGAATTTCTGACTTTCCCTATTTTTCTCCTCCATCTTTTCCTTCAGGGCATCTCTCTCTTTGTCAAGTCTCATCTGCAACTGATCATCATCAAGATCAGCCAGTGAATCAAAACTTATGCCATATCTTCTTAGTTTTTCAATCAAAGGATTTTTCCTTTTAGCCTCCCTCATACTCAACTCAATGTTTGTCCTCTGTTCCTCAGTCACTGTGACTTGAGGGGACACAACATTAGTAGATTTCACATTCATTTCCTGATCATTCTCAGGGTCATTATCATTATCATCAGAATCTTCAGATTCATCCTCTCCTTCAGATAGATCATTCATAGCATCAATCTTTGGTTCATCAGAGGATGGATTCTCAGGGATTGATACATCTGGCACTCCTTTCACGTGTTCATCTAGCCTTAAAGTCTGCAAAGGAATTTCCCTTATGGGACTTTCTTCATCATCAGGGGTTTCTACAAAGTAGTTGTTCTTTTCATCCCATCTCCCTTTCTTTACAGACTCAGTACCTTCATCTGACATGAATGTTTCTTGTCGATCCCTTTTCCTTGAATACTTCTTTCCATACTTGGGATCATCCACATACTCCCATTCATCAGGATTTTGTCTAATGTCATCTTTGATCTGTTGAGCCCATTTCTGTCAGCCATTGAGGCCATGGACTCACCAATTTCTTCTTCAGCCATCATATCAGTATTCGGATTTACTAGTTCAGCAGTCTCATTTGACTTTGTTTCTTGTTGACTTTCAGTTTAAAACATGCTGACCACCATAGCTAGGGAGTTATCAACTTCCTCATCTCTTCTCAACTCAATCAAGGCCTCTATCACTTCTTGATCAGAATGAATTCCTTTGCAAATTTGGCTTGATTGATCAAGTTTTCCTGCTCTGCCAACTCTACAGGGTCCATAGTTTGGGCCAGTATTTCTCTGTCCCTTGTTTCTCTCAAAATGTTTTCTTGTTCCCCTAGAGCAGCAGCAGCAGCTTCATCATCTTCTCTAAAGAAAATATCCTTTTCTGGATATGCCTTAACAGGCTCTTCTTCTGTAACCTTTGCCTTACCCTTCTCAATCCTTCTCCTCACATCCTCCTCATCTTCAGACTGTACTTCCAGTTCTGGGTCATGCTCTATTCTCTTGGAACTTGCTTCTTGATCAGTTTCTGGTTCAGTGTTTATAAGTTCCTCAGTAGCAGCATTTTCATCAATCATTACTTCAGTCTCTTCTTCTGTCTAAACATCAGTCTAGACATTAGTAGCTATGTCAGTTAAAATATCAGTAGCTATGTCAGTAGAGGCTACATTTTCCTCAACATTTGTCATTTCAATCTCATCCACTCTCTCAACATTCTCATTTTCAATTTCCTTTTCATTTCCTGTCTCAATATCCTCCTCACTCCATACTACTCTCACAATCTCATCATTCACATCATAATCCTGTTCTGCACCATCAGACATATCAGCTTCATAATCTATCTCTTCAATTCTCCTCTACTCACTACTCTCCTCTCCATCATCATAAACATTCATAATCATTTTCAAACTGTCTACAGTCTCTACACCTGTTCCAGTAATAGTTTCAATATTCACATCAGAGACAGTTGGCATATTCTCATTCTCCCCATGTTTTGGGGCAACTGAGGTCTTCTCAACCTCCTGCTCCAGGGCTTGAATTTTCAAGTTTTCCTGTACCAACTTCTCTAACAGCATCACATTCTCCTCTGTCACCTCCTCATTCCTTCTTTTCAATTCTGCATTTTCTAACATTAAGTCCAGATTTCTTTGAAATAGGTCTGTTTCTGTATGTCAGGTTGTAGGTGGTGATGTAGAAAAAGGTTCATAATCAGGTTGTTCTGTGGTGTGATTTTGGAAAATGGATAGTGGTGGTGATTGTGTATGAGGTGGGCTAGAAATTAATGTATTAGAATGAGTTGGGCTTGTTGTTGGTGGTGTTTGTGGTGGTGTTGGAATAGTTTGTTCAATTTGCTCAAATTGCTCCCCCTGTTCAGGTGCAACAACTTCTACAGCTACTCCATCTCCTCCTTCAACTCCATCAACATCATCATCTCCATCATCAGAGTCTCCATCATCATCACTGTCATCATCTTCTCCTCCTTCCTCCTCTGAGCTTAACTCAGGCACAGGCATCACAACCAAGTCATGGTTCAACAACCATAGCAATATCTCAAATGGGACATTTGAGTTGTATACATTTGAAACACCTGGATTCTTGATTCTTCTGTATGTATCAGGGTTTTGCAACATTTGTATAGTTCCAACAGTGGGTAGATCTTGGAGTTCACTGTTGAAAATTATCTGTAGGAACCTTGGATATTGTAAAAATCTCTTCTTTTCTGCCTTCATCAGGTTTCCTACTAATCCTTCAAATAGCATCTTTGAAAAATTGAAGGGCAGATCATATATAATCCCAACTGTGGCATTTGCCAAGTCATGACTCATCAAGGTCCATGATCCCTTCCTTGGAGCAAATCCATGGATCACATGGTGAATAAGAAATCTTTACAGCATAGGAAACATGCCCTTCTGAAACTGTCCATCATGAACATTTCCTTGATACCCCATTGTTTCTTCAAATATTTTCATTAAGTGAGGTGTGCTGAAGTTTATATGGTAATGGTTATCATCATTTAATCTGAGACATCTTCTTATCATCCTCTCTGAAATGTGGATTTCTTGTCTGGCAACTGTTGCTTCGATTCGTTTACCATTGATGGCTTCAACCAGTTCATCAGATCTCCAGAAATCCAAAACATGATTTATGTAGATAACAGGGCTTTCAGTGAATGCGAAACTGACATTTGACCGTGCCATCCATGTTATCATTCTTGCCATCGGCTCATTGTCAGGTGTGACTTGCAGAAGTGCACACATATTATGTTTTGGTTCAAAGACATATTTAGGCTCATCGTCTGCCATTTCTGAAACACATAAACAAACATATTCAAAGTGAAATTAGTCATAAAGTCCAGTACTTTAGATAATTTCAAGGTATAAAAATGAAGAAGAAAGAAAGAGAACTCATCAAGAACCTGTTTTTCGACAAATTTATAACCTACACATAAACAAAATATTAGTAATCAAGAACATAATCAAAGCCCATTATAGTCTAATCGTGGTCGAAAAACACATTAATGTTGCTTACAGAGTCGGAATTAGAGGGCTAATTCAAGTTAGGGTTAGGAATAATAGAATGTGATAAGTCGGTTTAGGTTTCTTTGAGAGTAAGCAGTTTGCAGTGGAAGGGGAGAGAGGGAAAAATAATGTTGAAAATTTTGCCTAACTCCCTCTTATATACCTTTTGAAAGTGAGTTTTAAATGCTTTTTGTCATTTTGTGAATTATTAGCTGTCAAACAGTAACATTATCCACTTGATATTAAAAACAATATTTATCTTTTAAGTTAATAAAACCTTACTCGAAATTATTCTTTTCAAAGTCTACTCGGTATACATCCACTTACAAAGCTTACCCGGTCAAACTTTGCTTGGAAAATTTTCATTTTTGAATATACAAAGTTTGTCCAAATCCTTCTATTTAGAAACCTTGCTCGATCAAGCTAATTAATTTAGAGTTAATACATAATGAAGAAAGCTTACCCGAAATACAAGATTTCTTGAGAAATTAATCACAAGACAAATAATCAAGTATAAACATCAAATAAACATCCTTACTAGGAATCAATTAAGATCCCCATATACATTTATTCAATTCAAATTAAATGATATGATCTAGCATAAACCCTAATGAAATAAGAATCATAATCAAACAATCATACTCAAAACATATACATTCAAGCATACTTGAAAACATAGTGTGCCCGAGCAACCATTCAAGAGAATAGTGTACCCGAACACCTTTCTAATGCAAAGTATACCCGAATAACCTTCATATAGTACAAAGTGTGCCCGGAAAAGGATTTCTAGCAGATAGTGTACTCAGAAAGTTAAGTTTTGAAATTACCAAGTATATTGAGGGAACAAAAGTGTACCCGAAATATAAAGTGTGCCCGGAAAACAAAGTTTGCCCGAAAACACTTGTAATTTCAAAGAAATCATAAACACACATATCACAGAGCATGCTCGGAATGAAATTAAAACACATAAACATTTAAGTGGGTTATAGTCTAAAATTTCAAAGAGCTTGCCCGAAAATCCTATGTTAGCACTAAGCTTGCTAGGATAAACACATTCAATCATCAGGTATGCCCTTACCCGAGGGATTTCAACATGTCAAACCATACCCGAAAAATGACAAACTTAAATAGTAATATCTAAGCATGCCCGGAAAGATTAACAAACCTTTCCTAACAACATATTCACACAAATCACAAAGCTTACTTGATGTACTTGACTAAGTTCATAAAGTTTGCTTGGAATCACATACAGCATATAACATGCATAGCTTGCCCGAAATAAGAATTTCTTGTTAAAAGCTAGCTATAACAACACATAATCATCTCAAGACTTCAAGCTTGCTCGGGAAATGAGTACAACAGTGTACTCTACCCGGAAAGTGTAAACACTTCAAAGCATGCCCGAAAATCATAAAGTTAGTCAAAAATGACTAAGGTTACTCGGAAAGGTCATAAATCATCAAACCTTACCCGAAATATCATATTCAAACATATTCAACTGTTTTGTGCCTGGAAAGGTTATAAAATATTAAACCTTACCTGAACTTACATATTCTGCCAATTAAAGGAAAAATGCAACACTTTTTGACTTAAACCACTTTGTTAAAATATATTTTTCATTTCAGATCATAGTTTAAGAGCAAATGGTGCATTTAGAGATCAAATTTCAGTTATATTTCTCTTCAAAACAGTTTCTTCCATTTTCTGAAAAGATCTCAAGAATGGGATCATATTGACTAAGTAGCTATCTCAATACTTCACTCTCAGCATTATTATGATAACATAGATAGGTTAACAGCAGGTATAAACTTAGCATGAATTTCATTTCTTTGGTGATATGATTAAGGTTCAATTTAAGCATAATGCATTAATGGTCAACACTGTGCTATGATGCCTCATATCTCTTCTCAAAGCTTATTTGGCTTTCCCTAGATCACCCCAATTTGACTCCAACCTCCTGTATTTGGTCAAAAATTGTTTTTGTATGACAGAACTTATTGTATTTTTGTATTTTTTTTAGATTCAAACTATATAGAGGTTGAACGTTGGACTTACAGTTAGTAACATGCCTTTCATTCAAGATGAGACAGATTTTGTCAACATCTTTGTAGTTCTTGTTGTAACCCTCTTGTTTGATAAAATATTTAAAACACTTATCAACTTTTGGTATGATTTATTCATTCTTCCCCTTGTTTTTGATATTTTCTCAAATTTTCTTAAAGCATGTTCTTTGTCATATTTAAAGATGTTTCATTTCTTGGTTGACCAAATAACAACAGGCTCGTGTATGACTGGGTAATCACTTTTCTGCCATATCATTCGGAGAGATTTATCTTGAGACATGCAAAGACAACTATGTATCTCCACATAAAGATTAGCATATTCATTATGTTTATATCACCTTAGATTTTACATCATCATGGGAAAGCAACCATACATGTTAATGACTATACTAATGTCTTTTTAGCCTATTAATTCCATATGATCAGCTAAGTAGTCAATGTAATATCATTTCCCATTAAACACAGTTTAATATTTAATCACCCCAATATCTCTTCATTGTCAGGTTAATGGCTATCCTGTTTGACCAAAAGTGGTCAACAGGACCAAACATACATGTGAATATATGTCCTTTCAAAGTTAGAGCTATTGACATAGTTTTAAGTGAAGGAATAAGAAACAAGTTATTATTGCCCCAAATGCATTCAGTTTTCAGGTCAATGGCTATCCTTTGAATCTGTAGAGATTTAAGGACCAAACATACACGGGTGCATGTCCTTCCAACTGGGCAAATGACATAGTTTTCAGCAAAAACAACTACTTGAGACTTTTAAAAAATCCTTCTTTTAAGCTTCTTTTAAAGCTTGAACTGAATAATCTTATCATATCTCTGCACCATTAACAACATGCTCATGTTTTGATCAAAATAGAATATTTATGGAAAACTCATTGGAAAAACTTCATTTCATCACTTAATTTTGACACAAACAGTTGTAACATATTCAAATCTTAATCAAACATGAAATCATCAAGACAAGTAGACAGTACTAACAATCAAATTCTAACTTATCTTAATAACATCAGAAGATCAGATAAAGCACATATTCAAGCAATTAAGCAATAATATCAGATAAGTTTACATCAACAAGTAATTCATAACAAGAACTCTTATCCTGACATCACAAATGCACATCAACTGATAATCATGCAAACCTATCAATCAGATCAAACATGTCAAATTTTTCATTCATAGACAGTTAAAGCACATAACAGTTAACATATTCAGTAGCATATTCAAATATCATACTTAAGTAACATAATCAAGCATATTCACTAAACATTCAATATGTGTAATCTCTAACAAAATAATCAGTTATCACAGAGAGACACACAACCATGCACACATCCTTAATCAAATTTCATCAGAGTTGATCATTCCCAGGGCTTTCAGAAGAAAGTTGAACCTGGTTCTTTCAAGTGGTTTGGTGAAAAGGTCAGCCAAATTGTCACTTGTATCAACTCTTTGTATTTCAATCAAACCTTTTTCACTGCAGTCTCTGATGATATGATGTATGATTTCAATGTGCTTAGTTTTGGAATGTTGAACTGTATTCTTAACAGTAAAATATGCAGCAGTATTGTCAATAAGAATTGGAGTGTTCAAGAAATTCAAACCATAGTCCAGCATCTGATTTTGAATCCATAGAACTTGCGCACAGCAGGCAGATGTAGCAACATATTCAGCTTCTGCAGTAGAGATTGAGACTGTAGTCTGCTTTTTGCATTGCCATGACACTAGCCTTCCACCCAAAAATTAACATCCTCATGAGGTTGACTTTCTGCTCATGTTACAGCCATTATAATCACTGTCTGTAAATGCAATCAGATCAAAGGATTGATTCTTTGGATACCAAATCCCTAGGTCTGGTCTTCCCTTTAAATATCTGAATATTCTTTTAACAGCATTCATGTGGGAGACTTTTGGATTTGATTGGAATCTTGCACACACACATACAGCAAACATGATATCTGGTCTTGTTGCAGTCAGATACATCATAGATCCAATTTTGGCTCTATATTCATGTTCATCTATAGGCTCCCCCTTTTCATCTGCAATCATCTTTTCTTTGGTGTCCATTGGAGTTGAAGCAGTCTTGTACTCTTGACAGTTGAACTTGTTCAAGATGACCTGAACATATTTGTTTTGATGAATGAAAATCCCCTCAGCCTTCTGTTGAACTTGCAATCCTAGAAAGAAGTTCATTTCTCCCATAGAACTCATGTTGTATTTGGACTTCATTACCCCTTCAAACTCCATACACATTTGTTCATTTGTAGAACCAAAGATGATGTCATCCACATATACTTGTAACAGAAGCAAGTCTGATCCCTTTCTTTTGTAGAAGAGTGTCTTGTCAATGGCTCCTCTTTTGAAACCATTTTCAAGAAGATGATTTGACAGCTCATCATACCATGCTCTAGGAGCCTGATGCAATCCATAAAGGGCTTTGTTTAACTTATACACCCTGTTTGGATACATTGGATCCTCAAAACCTGGAGGTTGAGAAACATACACCTCTTCATCAATCTTTCCATTTAGAAATGCAGACTTAACATCAAGCTGGAACACTCTAATGTTCTTTGAGGCAGCATATGCAAGAAAAATCCTCATAGCTTCAAGTCTTGCAACAGGTGCAAAGACTTCCTTAAAGTCTATTCCTTCTTCTTGAAGACATCCCAGTGCTACAAGTCTAGCTTTATTCTTAATCACCAAACCCCTTTCATCCCTTTTGTTTCTAAAAACCCATTTGGTTCCAATTGCATATCTGTCAAATGGCTTATCAACAAGATCCCACACATGCAGGTCTCTAAATTGTGCCAATTCCTCTTGCATTGCTTCCACCCAACTATTGTCTTTTAATGCTTGTGCTATGTTCTTTGGTTCTATTTGGGACAGAAAACAAGAGTAAAGACAGATGTTTGCAATTTCGGAATGACTTCTTGTAACTCTTTCATGCAAATCACCAATGATGTTTTCAGAAGGATGATTCTTTTCCACATAAGGAGTTTGTACAATCATATCTGTAGACAAATTTGAGTTAAGAATTGTTTCATTAAGCTCTGGTTCTTCAATGATCAAATCAGCTTCTGCATCATGAAATTCTGGTGCTTCATCATTATGTTGTCCTGAAGTAGATGCACCATTGTTTTCTAAGTTCAATCTTTGAAATAGATCTTGAAATCTTGCTGTAGATGCAGCTTCTTCTCCACTTGCTTGGTTGCTTGTGTCACTCTCATTCTGAACTTGATCATTTTGTGCATCTTGATTGTCTTGATTGTTCTCAGTATGATCATGTTCAACATTGTGATTGTTTTCTTGATCAGGTTCACCAATATCACATGAGGAATTCTTCACAAAAGTATACTCCTTCTCTTTTCTAGCAACCTTCTTCCATAATTCTTCCAAGTCCAATGTTTTCTTCTTCTTTTCTTCAATTACACTGGTCTTGTAGAATGAGTCATTGTTGGAACCCGTGATTCGTATCAATAACAGTAACAACGAACAGATCTCAGATCTGTGTATATACGATTAATATGATTAAGGATCTAGCTCATAATTAACATCAATTCAGTGTTATATATGTATATCTATTATCAATATGTAATTAGTAATGGCTGTATAATATTAAAGTGAAGCATGAGAGAAAGATTGGACAGCAGTCCGTTAATTAAACTCAAAACTTACATTAAAAGTGAACAGTAGTTCACTATATATAGAGGGTAATCTGGTTCGCTAACATCCTCTAGCGAACCAGCTTCCCCTTCGTTACATAAATAACCATAACGAAGCACCCCCTGATTCGTTAACATTTCTAACGAACCAGGAAGGTATACATTACTTGGCTAGTTCGCTAACATCCCCTAGCGAACTAGCCTTTAACTTAGCGAACTGGTTAATAAATAAAACTATTTATTACAATAAACATTAACAAAACGTTAACTTTAAATACAAAGACTCTAGACGCAAAACCGTGCACTAACAGACACCCCCTCGTCTTGAGCTCTTTGTCTTTAACTTATTTGAAGCGCTTTGACTGCCAGTCTCTGCAACTATGAATTCCATGTTCATGACACACACGAATGACTCGTTGGAATTGCATAGCCAGGTCGTAATCTTCTTGGCGCTCGAACAAGATCTGCTTCCTGAAGAGCTCATCATTGTCGGTCTCTGATAAGTTAACCAACCACATCAGGTCGATTATCTTGATAAGCTTAGTCTTCAGACCTCTTCCCAGAACAATGACGGCCTCACTGGTACGGTTGTCATAGTACCAGCGGTCAAAAGAGAGATACATGTCTTGTGGAATTGTCTTCACAGGGACCTTCTTCATTGTCTTGGGCGGCTTCACCTTCAAAACAAGTTTCCTCCAGCTAGTCCTTGGATCAATCTCATCAATACGCTTTCGTCTAGGGACTTGAGGCTTAAAGAACTTGAAGCCGTGATTGACCTCAAAGAGAAGATGTCGATGAAACATATCAGCATGCTGGTGACCCCCGCGATTTATAAACGGACGTCTCGCGAGGTTTCATACATCCCAACGCGGTAGGGTTAAAACGTCTCTTATAAACTCATAATACTGGAAACCCTTCTCCCATTTGATTATACATACCTTAAGGTCCGAATCATAAGCCCATGAAACAATGTCACCGTGTACCTTTGAAACGGTCTTGAAGGTAGTCACCTGATTAGCCTTAACCCAAGCAGCAGCAGTATCTTTTCTTTCTTGATCTACATAACGATAAGCACTGATAATTTTACCCACTTTATGACGTTTGAACCATCTTTCTACGTCCTCATCAGTCACTTCTTTGAGTGAGGGTACTGTTCGCTGCACAACCTCTTCCAATTCATCCTTAGTCTCTTTAAACACCTCTTCTTGAAATACCGGAGCACCTTGATCAACGTTCGTGTGTTGATACAAGTCCGGGTACTCATCAGCAGTCACATCCTCTATCTCAATGTCCTTATTCTCATAAATAAAATCCGTATTCATAAACAACGGATCCTCATCCAACCCTTCTTCATTCACAACCTCAACATCGGGCTCAGCCTCTAACACATTTAATTGATCGTCATTCAGCGCAAGCAGTGTTGAAATCTGCTCCTGTGTCAAGGATCTTTCTACAACCTCACCAACCTATATCTCGTCCCTATTCACCACACTCTTCACCACCCCAAATCCATCTACAAATATCACCGTATTAGCTGCAATCATTTCAATCAGCTTGGCAGCTGTAGGATCTTGATAAACGACAATCTGTTGACTTGAGTCTTCACCCCCACTTGTACCAGCACCAGCAGATGAACCGTGAGATTGTTTAGGCTCACCTCCTGCACTGGATTCATTAGGATCTTCATCGTCGTTCTTGAGTTTCTTTAGGGCATCTTCTTTACAAGTTAATTGTAAAATTAACTCTTCTTGTTCTTTTAACTTCAATCGCACGCAACGATTTCGTCTCCTTCTGACAAAATGAAACGTAACTCATCAATTGCTTCTGATGTTCCATGAGTCGTTCTTGGTTCTGTCGATCTGCTGCCATTTGATTTTCATAAAGATGCAGCAGATTTAACAGCATCTCAGTCGGACGACCAGGTGGAAAGTTTTATAAGGATGGGTGCACCGGTTGAACAGGTCCTTGAACGTCGTCGTCAAAGTAAGCATCGGAGTGCTAGTAGTTAGCGGCACCGCCGAGCTTTGAGGCGTTGTATGATGTGGTGGTGGGGTTCCAATGATTACCCCAGCCCTAGCAGACACACGGGGCTTCTTTGATGGTTCACCAGTAGCTACAGCTTTACCCTTTCTTTTTCTTTCCAGCTGAGCTTTCATGGTGGCAGCTAGAGCAGCATCGACTGCATCTTGTTGTTCTTTATGAGCTCGTTCACCAGCTCCACCATCACCATCATTCCCATCACTATCACCATCATCATCTCCACCATCACCGTTCCCACCTTCTCCCCCTTCACGCTCGGAATCCGAATCTTCGTGAATCCAGCGCTCATTAGGAGGACATACATAATCCGGATTAATTATATGACCAATCATCCGTTTATTCTGTGGTTTCTCCTTTCTATTAGTTAACATAAGATGAACGGTATCTGCTGTCATATGTTCCTGATAAAGTACATCATTCACTATTATCTGATCAATCACCAAGTTCGGGATTAGGGCTTCCGTCGGCCACTCATACAGTGAAGTAAAACGTGTAACAGATACTTATATGGTGCACACACTCCGTTCTTGTTCAACGTCGACTTCTGAATGTCTCCATTATAGTGTAAACGTGTGAATAAGCCTCTGACCAAACCCCTGTCAAACTCACTTGGGTAATCGTCAGTATCAACGAATTGAAGTACTCGACGAATAACAGCAACATCAATCATAATTGGAGTTCGATTGATTGTAGCTGTGATGATCTTATCATCTTCAACATAGGCAGCCGTGTTCCAAAATTGTCTGATAATACTCAGATACACCTTAGGTCTAGCAGTAATAACATAGTGTATCTTTGAACGGCGTAAGAATGTCAACATTGCTCCAAAAATATCCAAATCAGGTACGTCTTGATCAACATAAGCACAAATGTTGTGCTTTTTATCAAACGGCAATAAAATTACTTCAGCTTGTTGCTCTTGTTGATCCGGTGGAGGGTGATCTTGTGAAGGTTGATGTTATTGCTCTTGGTCAGCCATGTTTACTATATAAGTAAAACAAGTATAAGAAGATGAGAAATATATCAAGATATTCATAAATGGTGTTTATCTATCATCAAAGCAAATGTGTAGTTAAGTTATTTACGCGTTTAGATGATTTAAATACTAATCTCGTGAAAATAACGTTAAAAGTGACGGACAGTTAATCAGGCATCATGTAGTGGCGTTGATAGCCGAAAGACAAGGGTACATGCACCGATCAGCCGGTGTTGATAACGTTAAAAGTGACGGACGGTTAATCAGGCATCATGTAGTGGCGTTGATAGCCGAAAGACAAGGGTACATGCACCGATCAGCCGGTGTCCCGATGATTGAGTGCTATGTGCCTTATGTCCAAGGCTTGATGCAAAACTACTATCGAGCCGGGGGTCTCACCGGAAGCAGCCACTCTATCCTTATGGGGTAGAGGTAAGGCTGTCTACATCTTACCCTCCTCAGACCCTACTATAGCTTTGCTATTGGTGGGATATACTGAGTACAATGATGATGATGATGATGAAGATGATTTAAATACTTTTAATTAAATTAAATGAATATTGAACTTTAATTTAGTATCATAAATGTCATTCGTTAATTTTGATGATTCGCTATCAAGTAAATTTCTAACGAACTGATCTTAGCGAATTACTATTTGAATTTTGGCGAACTATACTTTAGCTCGTTATATTTTAAGCGAATCAAATTCTGATTCGTGTAATATCTTATTCGCTAATCAAGTTCGTGTAAAATCTTAACGAATTGGACACGAAAAAGTCCCAATTCGCTAAGCTTAACGAATGTTTAAATTAGACTTGTTCTTTGACTTCACAAAGTCAAGGTCAAAATTAGGATGAACATAGATAGTCAATAATATGAACCCGGGGACGATTAGGCCATAACTATCGTCGAATCATCATAAAAATGTGCTCATTGAACTCGGAATCACTCTAATACACTAAGATTGATGAGATTGAGACTCAACATCTTGAAATATCAAGGTTAGACGAACCCACTGTAACCACCGACAACATGAAACAATAATTAACTCAGAAAACAACAATTAGATCATGATTGAAGCCCACCAAGGGTATCGGAATTTGATTCCGATCACAATGACATCAAAAACATATAGATCTACAACATAAATTATACTGAAATGAGTTTCAAACCCTCGGAAACCCTTAAACCCTTAAAAATCAATAATTAGGCTGTCAAATCACAACCATTTTTGACAAAAATGATGTCTCCATGAACGTCTATACCTTATAAACTCGAATATATCTTTGAAATATCAAAATAAGAAGATCGAGATTCAGAGAAAATTTTGGCAGAGTAACTTTAAGGTGAAGGAAGACGAAGAACAGTGTAGAAAACTGTTGGGTTTCTTGTCCTTTTATATAATTGCCCGCCTCCCGAGGTGCAACTTGCACGAATCAAACGATTCGTTTAAATTAAAGTTAGCGAATTAGCTAATTCGCCTATATTAAATTAACGAATCACTATGTGATTCGTTACCTTAGTTTAGCGAATCGCTATGTGATTCGTTACCTTAGGATAGCGAAACAAGACATGATTCGTTGCTTGATTCGTTAAATATGCATAACGAATGGGATGATTCGTTACATAGAGCGGAAGCGAATTAGGTTAGCGAACTAGAATCCAGTTCGCTAGTAAATCACCTAGTTCGTTATCCATAATTAACGAATTAGATTCTAATTAAAAAATCTTTTATTTAATTTTAAATTAAATAATTAAATGAATTAAATAATTAAATAAAATAAATAAAGTAGGTTATCGAGAATCATTTTATCCCGATAACAAAATACCTTAAAAACGTTTCAGTTTTACGAAACATAACTTAAATGTATTTAAAGAGAAAAAGAAGAAAATCTTTTTGGTATTTTGTAAAAATTAAAGAATGTATTTAAAAAAGAATATCCGAATCATAAAAAATAGACAATCTTTTTGTGTTTTTCAATGATTTATCCATATTTTTGTATTTTTGTTGAGTCTGAGCAGAGAATCATATTGACCAAATTGTCCTTCCATCACAGTTTTATATTTTAGCGATATTATGACTGGCGTTAAGTCGGTCATTGATATTGTTGTCCACCTAAATCTTATAACAAATCTTCGAGCATTTTTGTGATATGATTTATGGTTCAATTAGCGCACAGAATATCAGAAACTATCAGCCCCTAATCTCGGTTCAAGCTTAATTTGTTTTTTGCCAAATCACCCCAACTTGACTTAAACCATTATAATGTTGATCAAAATTTTTGATACCACTGTAGAACTTTTGAGCAATGCATCAAGTTTCCTTTACTGTGAGTGAGTATGCACGAGTCCATCTGTCGGCTTACATACATTGTATCCCCTGGAGTCCGTTTCTTATTGGTATTAAGACGCACGCAAGAGAGGAACAGTTTTATGACTAACATCGGATTTTGATCAAGTCAGTAATTTAGATTGTACAAAGTACAGCAGTGATCAAGTTTAATGACTTTGGGTTTGCTTCTTGAAAGCGAGTGAAATATTCATGCTTATGAATACCCAGATGATTAAGCCGCATAAAGACTCACAGTGACCAGAATCCTAACGCTTGTTATTTGCTTTATTTTATTTTTGGGTGATCAACAAATATAAGGCTTGAGTATAACTGGTTATTACATTTCTGCCATCCTCACCGAGACTTTTGCTAGTGACTAACACCTCTTTCAATTTGGCTTTTCTTTAAGTTTAGATCACTTACTTTACTCTAACAGCTTGTTTAAGACCTACCAATGCACCAATGATTAAGCACACAGTCTTTTAAGCTTATTTCTTTCTGGATTTGGGGTCAAATAATCAATGTACAATCATTTTCTCTTTTTGCTTCAAAAAAAACTCAAAAATTTTGAGGAGCATAAAAAAATTTATTTAAGTTGCCCCCAGTTAATATAAGTTCACAAATTAATGGCTATCCTATTCATCTACAAGTAGAGAACAGGATCAAGACATGCAAGCATGCTTTACAAACTTAAATAACTGACTAGGTTCTCAGCAAAAAAATAAAGTAGAAAGCTTAACGAACGCCCCAAATACTTTCCATTTGTCAGATAAATGGCTAACCCGAAGATTTCAAGAAATTATCAAGACCAAACATATACAAGTATATGTCCTTCAAAATAGAAGCAAATGACATAATTTTCAGCGATCATAAGCAAAAATCTTTTTGGTTTTCTCTTTACAAACTAAAACCACAATCTTTTTGTCTTTTCGGATTTTTCTTAACAAAAACGAAATTCACATTCTTTTTGACTTTTTCAGAAATTTTTCTGTACAAACACAAATCACAATATTTTTTAAATTTTCTAAATTTTAAAATGTTTTTGGTTTTTTATCTATACAAACTCAAAGCACAATCTTTTCGAATTTTCTAAAATTCTCCCCCTAAAACCTAAAAACATAAAGAAGTTAAGCTAAAACAATAAAGCAATTTAAAGATAATTATCCTAATTTTAGGATCTCAGTAAGGGTCTTCAATCCATTTAAACCAAGCAAAAAGTTAAAACGTGTTTTATCAAACGCTTTGGTAAATAGATCGGCTTTTTGAAAATCTGTGTGCACTTTCTCAAGATCAATTAATTTCTTTTCATAGCAATCCCGTATAAAATGATATCGAATTTCGATATGTTTCGTTTTAGAATGTTCTACGGGATTCTTGGTGATACTAATAGCAGCAGAATTATCAATTAAAATGGGAGTAGTAAGAAACTTCAAACCGTAGTCGCGAAGATGTTGTTGTATCCACAAAACCTGGGAACAGCAACTCGAGGCTGCAACATACTCAGCTACGGCGGTTGAAGTGGAGACCGTTGTCTGCTTCTTACACTGCCAGGAAACAAGCCGGCTTCCTAAGAATTGACATCCCGCTGTAGTAGACTTGAAATTGATCTTGCATCCTTCATAATCTGAGTCTGAGTAGGCGGTAAGATCGAAAGTATTATCTTTTGGGTACCATAACCCGATGTCAGGATTTCCCCGTACATATTGCAAAATACGCTTGACCGCTGCCAGGTGAGTCACCCGGGGACTAGCTTGGAACCTAGCACACAAACAAACAACAAACATTATGTCGGGTCGAGAAGCAGTTAAATACATTAGAGAACCAATCATAGCACGATAAAGGGTCGGATCAACGGTATCCTCCAATTCATCCGGTGATAAATTGTGACCCACTGGAAGAGGAGTAGAAGAGATTTTTCCGGCAGTAATCTTGAACCGTTCCAAGACATCGTTTACATATTTTGTCTGATGAATGAAGATTCCCTTATCAGACTGGTGAACCTGCAGCCCTAAAAAGAAATTCATCTCTCCCATCGAGCTCATCTCGAACTTGGTCTGCATATACTTCTCGAACTCCTTACATAATTTGTCGTTCGTAGACCCAAAGATTATGTCATCAACATAAATCTGAACAAGCAGAAGATCATCACCAATATTCTTGTAAAATAAAATGCAGTCAACCGTTCCACGTTTGAAGCCGTTATCCGTCAAATGGTCGGCGAGCGTGCCATACCAAGCTCTCGGGGCTTAATGAAGACCATATAATGCCTTGTTTAAACGGTAAACACGGTCAGGATAATCAAGATCCTCAAAACCTGGAGGTTGTAGGACAAACACTTCTTCGTGAAGTTCCCCATTTAGAAAGGCACTCTTAACGTCCATTTGATACACTTTGATGTTCTTGTAAGCAGCATAAACCAAAAAGATTCGAATCGACTCTAATCTTGCCACTGGCGCATAAACCTCAGTGTAATCAATACCCACTTGCTGATGAAGTCCCTGCACCACTAAATGTGCCTTGTTTCTCACAATTACCCCACGATCATCCTTCTTACACTTATATACCCACTTAGTCAGAATTGCCTTCTTGACTCTAGCAGGTTTATCAATAAGATCCCAAACACCTAAACGAGCAAATTGTTGTAGTTCTTCTTGCATAGCTTCTACCCAAGAATGATCTTGTAAAGCCACACGAGGAGTTGTTGGCTCGACTTGAGATAGAAAACAGGAAAACTTAGCAACAGCTGCAATTTCAGATGCGTGTAAGTCAGCATGAACACAGAGAGCATTATTGTCACTTGAAGAGGCGATTTGATGTCGTGTCTGAACCCCTACATCAAGGTCTCCAATAATGTTTTCTTGTGGATGATAATTATGAATCCTGATAGTCAGAGTTTCAGACACAACAACATTTTCAAATAAGTTAGTATAATGTTCGCCCAACTCAAGAGATGAAACATTATTCTCAACTACGGAAGCATTATCATCAGTTGAGGTAGAAGCAATATCAAAATGAACAGGAGCTTTGTTTTCAGGTTCTTCAGTTGGAGCAGCAATTGGAGCTTCAACATCATTTGAACTTGCAAATCGTGGAATTTCCAAATGTTCTTCAAAATACGCCCGAACTACATCTTCATCTGGATGATCAGTTGATGGGGTGAAAGAATTAAATAGGCCATTATAATCAAACATCCATTCGGGACCTTTCCCTTGTGAAGGAGTAGTGTACTTCTGACAATCAACATGGTATCACTCTTCGACACAACCAGACGTAAAATTGAAAACTCGTTTCTTAGGTGATGCATACCCTAAGAAATAACCCTCAATGGCCTTCTCTTCAAATTTACCCGCATCCCTCTTCAGCATAGTACAAGGACACCCAAAAGGTTCCAAATACTTTAAGTTAGGCTTACGATTGTTTAATAATTCATAACTGGTCTTCTTTAGTCGTTTAACCGTCAGAACTCGATTAAGAATATAGCAAGCCGTATTCACAGCCTCATTCCAGAATTGCACAGGAAGCTTAGAATCAGCGAGCATGGTTCTTGCAGCTTCAATCAAGGTTCTGTTCTTTCTTTCAGCAACACCATTTTGTTGAGGTACATAGGGTGCACTATATTCTCGGTGAATTCCCTTTTGGATACAAAAGAAATCCAACATAGTGTACTTGAATTCTGTTCCATTATCACTCCGAATTCTCCTCACCTTTTGTTTGTAAAGTGATTCGATTTTCGTGATAAGGTTTTGTACCAAAACAGGCGTTTGATCTTTCGAGCTCATGAATAAAACCCACGAATATCTCGAATAATCATCAGTCACGACAAGACAATACCAGTCTCCAGAAATACTCGCACGATTCACTGGACCAAACAAATCCATATGAAGTCGTTCTAGCGGAGTATCAATGGAATTGAATACCTTAGATGGGTGCGATTTCTTCTTTTGTTTGCCCTTCTTACAAGCAACACAATGATCTGATAACTTCAAATTTTTCAACGACACCCCCTCAACCAAATCGTTCGCCATTAAATAATTCATCTTTCTAACGTGTATGTGACCCATTCTTCGATACCAAAGTATGGAGTCTTTCTCGGTTGCTTTCGAGACAAAACACGTTTCGATCGATGTAGATGCTCTAGAGTTCATATTCAAGACATAAATATCATTTGATCGTGGTGATCTCATGACAACCATGTCCTCGGGAATCACGTATCCCGGTTTCAGAATAAGACACTCTCTATTAGTAAAAACGGTAGTGTATTTCTTATCACAAATCTGTGACACACTCAATAAGTTATGATCAACTTTATCACAATAATTTACTTTCTCAAATGTAATCTTCCCATTCGAAACTTCACCTTCTTGTGTGATCATACCCCCAGAATTCCCAGCAAACGCCACATAACCCCCTTGAATATTTCTCACTTTTGATAAGAGGTTGAGATTTCCGTAATATGGGAGAACATCCACTGTCCATAATCCAGTTTTCACCAGAAATGGTCTTGGATGAACCCTACACACAAACAAAAGTGATTAGTTCAAAAAGGCAGCCTAGGCCTCGGTCTTGGGCACCTCTTGGTTTTCTTGGGAAAAAATTAACTTTACTTGCATTCATTTGTTGTTCAGCAACTTGTGAATAAGTTGCAGGTTTCTTTGACTTTCGTCTTAGATACGCTGCCTGAACCACATTTGAATTTTCATTCTTACACAAAGGAGCAGTTGGAACAAACTTGGATTTAACTTGACCATGAGTCTCATTAACATGAACCACCTTACGAGGATTCACATTAGAGAACATAATATGAGTATCATCAGCATACGAAACAGGTCGTTTCAAAATCTCCTTTACCACATGAATCGGTTTGGAATGGTCCTTGATAAAAGGATGAAGATTCTGCTGATACTTCTGACTACAATCCCTCACAACATGACCAAGTTGACCGCACAAGAAACAAGTTCGCATGTCTACACGATGATGATGCGAGGTATTTGGAATGAATGAGTCAGAAGTTTGTTAATGACTCACATTTTTAGTCATGCTCTTAGCAAACTCATCAGATAATTCAGATTTCTTCTTTAAGTAAAAATCTAAATTAGAACAGTTTGAAAAACTTTTCACGGTGTCAGATCCTGTTGACTTAACAAATTTAACTTGCTTAGCTTGTTTTAAAACTTGTATTTCTCTTGTCATTGGATCTAATGAAACTGATGTTTTCGCTTGAGCATATTGACGTTCAAGTTCACGAACTTTTGAAGTTTTATTGTAAAACACACTTTCAATTAGTTCAGGTTTAATGATACTAATTGGAATGTCTTTTTCAGTGAACATTGTGTCCATTCCCTTTAACTTAAAAACTCTAGCAGCAGATGGCTTAGAACTAGAAGGATTAATGAAACGCAATAAATCCTCATCAGAAATTTTCGGTTTTTCCGACTTCTTTGCCTTCATAGAGTTCACTTTCATTGAATTTTCCTTTTTCTCTTGAGGTTTGTGTGAACCATACACTGCTTCCTCAAATTCGTGAGGCTTGCACAGAATATGATTAGAACTAGGAATGTTCTTATTCTTGTGTATAATCTCGGGTTCAAACACATCCTCAATAATGACCTTGTCATCGTGTTCAACAAACACCTTTTTGCTTTGAACATGAGATTTTTGAGGAGCAACTTGGGTTTTAACATTTTTAGATTTAACAGATTTAACATTTTCTGAAATCACAGGTTCTTTCAAAATTACCTCTTCTTCCTTTTTAGCAAAAGGATTCATTTTATAGTCATTGTGAAATGGTGGAGGAATTTCTACAAAACCTATACCCTTTTTAGAGTCCTTTTGTTTTCCAGAAACTTCAATAATTTCATTCAACAAAAATGAAGAATTTCGAAATTTACCCAACTTGTTCTTCAACTCAAGAACCTCGTTCTCAAGCTCAGTTATCTTAGAACAATGTTTCAAGATTTCCTGAAACTTTTGGTCATTAATTGTCATTTTCACAGATAACTCGGCTTTCAAATCATGATTACTTATAGTCAAAGCCTCAATCTTTTCTCTTGAGTTAATTTGAGAATTCAAGGATTGTCTATAAGTATCTTTCAATGATACAATCTCTTTCAGTAAATTGTCATTTTGAAGTTTTAATGAATCAATTTTAGACTTGTTATAATCAAAATCAACACATGATACCTTAGAAAAAGTAGATTTACTAACCTCATTCTGGTTGGTTGTGCAAGCAGACGTGGAAGATTCACTGATCTTCGCCATACAAGCAAAATTAATTGGAAGTTTTTCGCTTGAATCATCCGACTCTGATCCAGAATCATTATCAGATGACAAATCACTTCTACTAGCATCTTGAGAATTTTCACCAATTCCAAACATTGCTAGGTTTGCTTAATTGTTGTTGCAAAGCAATTTTTTAGACCAATCATTACCATCCAGATTAGACAGCATTGCCTGATTTCCAGAAGATGATGGTTTTGAACTTGAAGACTTTCCAGCATCATTTTGATCTTGATTTCTCAAACCAGTGTATTCTTTCTTAGGTTTATCACATTCCTTTGCGAAATGCCCAAATTCTTGACAATTGTAGCATTTAACCTTTAGTTTATCAAACCCAAGCTTCTTGCTCAGTGAAGGAAGATCTTTGCATGTTCTTTGTATAAACTTCTTCACTTTTCTAACAATCATCGCCATGTTCCACTTTAGATCCATGAGTTCTAAATCATCGGGATCAATTTGATCATAATCTTCATTGGTTAAATCACTTGTGGCAATCTTACTACTTACCAAATTCTCATAGGAAGACATAAAAGCAGACAAGAATGCAAAATTCTGTTCAGCCTCCTTTATGTTTACGTTTGGTTGAAATGAGAATTGTTTAGTAGAAGATGAATTTCCCGATGCCCCGGATGAACCAGAATTACCAGATGTATTTCCAGCAGTATAGAAACAAGCTTGTGGATCATTAAATGAAGCATTTGCATTTTCACTTGCAACAGCTTGAGTAAGAAAAGCGGTTAGTGGAGATATGGTTGAACTAAGAGGCATACTTCCACCATAGAACGAAGGATCATCACTTTCCTTTGAAGATTTCTGACATTTCAGATCATATTCTCTGGCTTCAATCTTTTGCATAAATTCAATTGCAGTCAGATCTTCATTTACGAAATAATTGTTTTCTTTCAGAAACTTTAAGAATGTGGAATAAGAACTTGGAAGTATACTCTTGATAGTATCAATTTTATCACTTTCAGGAACTTCAATTTGCATCATGTCCATCTCAGCAATCAAGTGATTGAATCTTGTTGTCATTTCTTCAACCGTCTCACCTTTCAATAGATTAAAGTTTCGAAACTGAAACTTAAGCATTACTTTTTTACTCTCTGTTGTGTTACCCATACTTCTCATGCGAAGATGTTGAAATAAAGCAGCACATATTTTTATGCTACCCACTTGGTGAAAGATAGTCTCAGGCAAGGCCATGGTTAGAGTAGAATAAGCTTTTATTTCTATCTCTAATGCTTTCTTTTCTTCAACAGAGTATTGTGAGATAGCCTTTGGTGTAAAACCCGTAGTCTCATCTCCAATCATAGGTACAGTGTAGACCTCATCTAAACAGTAAGAACAATCAGGATGAACTGATCCTAAGTGAGCACGAAACCGAGGTTCCTAATTTGCAAAATCACTTAATTTCATCAATCTCGGACATTTGGAATGTGTACCTATCTCAGTATCAAGTTGTAACATTTGTTGCATCAACATGTTTTGAGACGCCAATGCATACATACCGGCCATATTTGAAAATTAAACAAGTTTAAAGAACTAGGTTTAACGAACTGTGTAGCGATCTGTGAACTATTATAGCGAACTGTTAACAGTGTTTAACGAATCAACTCTTAACGAAGTTAAGAATGATCAGTAACGAAGTACCTTAACGAATGAGGTGAGTGTTTTAGCGAATCAAAAGTCAACTTAACGAGTCAACTTAATGAATCACAAAGGATTTGTTTAGCGAATTAGACAGTAATCAGTAACGAATAGCCAAAATAAACTTAGCGAATCACTAAGGAATGCTTAGCGAATCAGCTACAGTGGATTAGCGAATCACACTATAGCGAATCAGGTTGTTACAACCGTTTGTAACAAACTCTGACATCTTATGCCACGTGGCAAAGGTTGTTAGGACACAAATTCCAAGAAGAACACGTGTCACACGAATCGGTTAATCTAGATAGCGAACTAGATTACACGAATCAATAAATCACTTGAATTGATTAACGAACTGGGTAACGAAGTAACACAGTTGATAATGAATCACCATGAAACATATAGCGAATCACCATGAAGAAGATAACGAATCAAGTTCATCTTCAAATCTTCAAATCTTCAAATAAGTTTTCCAGAAAGTTTGAAGATTAAACCCAGATTTACTAAATTTGTAATACTACTTTGTTTCTCAACCAAATCGCACAAGTAACCTATCAATCTTCTCGTAATCAAATTCCGAATCCAATACACATCATCTCGTAACCTATTAACGCTAAATACCTAACCAATTTTGATCAAAACAAAACCCTTGTTTCGGACTTAAACCGAAATCACACTTAATCACCACAAATCCAATCCAAACCACAATTCCTCTAATCCGAACATTTCCAATACCTTAACCAATCCAAATTCCATCCAATCCGTCCATATTTCAACTAATTCAATATCAATAACCACCAAATCAAGTGTAATGAGCACCGAAGGCTCTGATACCACTTGTTAGAACCCGTGATTCGTATCAATAACAATAACAACGAACAGATCTCAGATCTGTGTATATACGATTGATACGATTAAGGATCTAGCTCATAATTAACATCAATTCAGTGTTATATATGTATATCTATTATCAATATGTAATTAGTAACGGTTGTATAATATTAGAGTGAAGCTTGAGAGAAAGATTGGACAGCAGTCCATTAATTAAACTCAAAACTTACATTAAAAGTGAACAGTAGTTCACTATATATAGAGGGTAATCTGGTTCGCTAACATCCCCTTCGTTACATAAATAACCATAACGAAGCACCCCCTGATTCGTTAACATTTCTAACGAACCAGAAAGGTATACATTACTTGGCTAGTTCGCTAACATCCCCTAGCGAACTAGCCTTTAACTTAGCGAACTGGTTAATAAATAAAACTATTTATTACAATAAACATTAACAAAACGTTAACTTTAAATACAAAGACTCTAGAAGCAAAACCGTGCACTAACAGTCATCAAAGTCTTCAGGATAAATCTTGAAAGACCTTATTAACTTCTCATGGTCAAACAGCCATGCTGCACCATCAACTGTATTGAATTGATTCTCATTAAAGATGATGTTAGATGATTCTATAACACTCAAGTGATCTTTCACATAAACTCTGTAGGCTTTTGAGTGTGTAGAGTATCCAACAAAGAAGCAATCCATGGATTTTGTTTGAAACTTGTTCAAATAGTCCATTGTATTCAAAAGAAAACATTCATCCAAAGGGCTTGAAAAACTTGATGTAAGGCTTTCTGTTGTGAAATATTTCATACGGAGTTTTGTTATGCCTTTTGTTCACAAGTACCATGTTCTGAACATAGCAGGCTGTATTTATGGCTTTAGCCCAAAAAGTGACAGGCAGATTAGCATCTGCTAACATGTTTCTTGCAGCTTCAATAAGTGTTCTGTTTCTTCTTTCTGCTACACCATTTTGCTCAGGAGTTCTAGGAGCTGAAAATTGTTGTTGTATTCCTTTTGCTTCACAGAATTCTTGCATAACTCCATTCTTGAACTCAGTGCCATTGTCACTTCTCATCATCTTGAGTGTCTTATTCAACTTGTTCTCAATCATTGTTACACAACATTTAATCAACTCTGCAGTCTCATCCTTGGTACTTAGGAAATAAACCCAAGTGTATCTTGAATAGTCATCAATAATCACTAGACAATATCTTTTCTTCCTAAAACTTGGTACACTCACAGGACCAAAGAGATCCATGTGAAGTAATTCAAGTACTTGATCAATTGAATTGATGAGTTTTGAGTTATGAGTAGATTTGTGTTGTTTTCCCTTTTGACATGAATCACAATGATCTTCCAACTTAAATTCTCTTGTAGGTAAGCCTATGACATGCTCACCTTTGACAAGTCTATTCATGTTCTTCAAGTTCACATGACACAGTTTCCTATGCCACAATTTTGACTCATTTTCAGTGGCTTTGGAAACAAAACATGCACCTCCTCTTGAAATAGCTTCTTTCATATTCAATTCATACAAGTTACCATTTCTTGGTGCCATCATCATAATCATTTCAGGTGGAATTACAAACTCAGGTTTTAAAATGAAACAGTGTGAATCATCAAAACTGACTTTGTAACCCTTATCACACATTTGTGATATACTCAGCAGATTGTACTGAAGACCTTCAACATGAAATACATTATCAAATGAGACTTTCCCATTTGTTAAGATTCCTTTTCCAACAATCTTTCCACCATTCTCATCACTCCCAAAAGCTACTGGACCTTCATACTTTTCTTCATAATTGACAAGAGATCTCTTGTCACAAGTCATGTGCCTAGAACAACCACTATCCATATACCATATGTCATTTAGAGAAGTGGACTGTTCCTGCACATACAAAGAAAGTTTGATTAGTTGAGTGATGAAGTGCAAGCCTTATCAACTTGCAGCTCATCAGATTCAGTTTCAGACACAGCTTGGGAAGTGAGTGTTGTTGGTTTAGGATCCTCATGAGTCAATTCTAAGTTTTCTGAATTATCAGTTTCATAACCACACTCTCTTGGAGTTTTAACAAGTGAGGTTGGACACTGGTATTCAGCTGATTCAGTGGCATACTCCTTTATCACATAGTCCTTCTCAGAGTAGTCTCTCACATCAGCAACTTGCTCAACCTTATTCTCAGTCTTAGGTTTCCAAAGGAAACCATGTGTTTCATATGCATGATTTAGTAGAAACTTCTCATCACCAGTGAGTTCTGTTGGTTTCTTTCTAGAAATGCACCTTTTCTTCTTGTCTTCTCACTGCTTGATGATCCTTGAGAACTATCAGATTTGACTGATTGAGTATCTTGTTTGATTCTCAAAGGCAGATACTTCTTTTTGGTCAATTTCTCATGCTTCTTAGGAGATTTACTTCTTCTTGCTAATTCAGCTACTTGCTTCTTTGTTGTTACTTCAGCTTTCTTCTCTATCCTTGTCTCCTTTGCAGATTTCTTTTCTTCTCTGTTCATGGTTTCATTTCCACACACCTTTCCTTTTCCCATATATACATCATACTTCTATTTGTACATGACAAAGTCTTGGCCATACTTTGTTCCATCTGGGACATGAAATGGTTGAAATTTCAATCTCTCATTGCATGAGTCTGTGTGGTGACCATATTCATCACACCTTTTGCACCAAACCTTGCCTTTGAATATTTTATGTTCTTTTGGTTTCTTGAATCTTTCACTTGGCTTAGGTGACTTGACTCCTAGAATCTTCTGATTCTTTAAGCTATCAAAGTTAATTGAGAATGGCACAAACTCCTCAATCTTAATGTCTTGTCTTTCAAGTTTGCTTTTAACAAAGACAACTTTTTCAATAATCATAGGTTCTTCATCACTGCTTTCTCTAACCCTTGACTGTCTTTTCTCATACTCTTCCATAGTTTCCACTTCTCCAACATCCAACACCTCATGACTAGAAAAGATTCGATAAACTGGGATAAAATTTTCTGTATCAACTTTTTCAATCACCATCTTCCTTTTGTTGTTCTGCTTTATCCTACCCAATACAGCCTTGCTTGGTGGTCTGGCTGCATTGTAGTTTATCTTCTTCCTTTCACATATGTCAAAAGAAACATGTTCTCTTTTCATTTTATCATTCTGTTTCTTCAATCTTGGTGGGACTGGTGGATACTTTGGAAGTTTATCAACAGATTCCGGTTTCTTATATTTTCTTCCTCTTTTAGCAGCTTTGATTTCCTCTTCAGTAATTTGATCACTCAAATCACTCAAGTCATCTTGATCCAATTCAACTGAATCAAAGTCATCCTCAGAGACTTGAACTCCAATTGACTTATCCTCTTTTACTTCTTTCTTAATCAAAAACTCTCCTTCTTCATTCACTTTTACCTTTTTGTACAAATCAACAAATTCTTCCTTGTCTTGAAAGACATCTCTGAATTGTTGCAAGTATGCATCTATTTTCTCTTTGTCAACTTTTGGCATGAAGTTGTTGTTGAATGGAGGTGGAAATGCTTTGTATTTGTCTTGGTCCTTCACCTGGTTCAGTATACCACATATGTTGCCTGTAGAGACCAAATTCTTCAGAAATTCAGTTTCAACCTTCAGTTTTGTGTTTTGCACCTTTTCTTCAACCAACATCTTCTTTAATCCATCAATCTCAGTGATGTATCTGGTTTGAGTTTTGTAATTGATCATGCAAACATCTTCAAGGCTTTTAATCTTTTCTTCACTGATCATCTCACTTGCCTCATACCCATTGATGATACTTTGTTTTCTACAACACTCACTTTCCAGCTTGCCTACTTTTGTTCTCAATTCAATGATAAGTTCATTTAAATCAACAGTAGGAGCAGAGTGTACCTGAGATGATGATCCTTTTTCTTTCTCAATTATGGCCATGAATGTCACATTTGCTTTCTTGATATCATCTGCAATGTCCTCTTCATGATTGCTCCAATCAAAATTTCCTTTATGCTGTGTAGTCACTGCCACATTTCCTTGGTTTCTGATTTGATTTTGATTTGCTGGAACAGTGTTGTTTGGAACATTTTGAGCTGCTTGAAGGTTTTGATTGTTATTCATTTGAAAACCTTGAGTCTGTTGCATATTTTTTTGTTGATTATTCATTTGAGGCTGAAAGTTGTTGAAGTTTGGGTTGTAATTGTTATTGGGATTGAAGTTGTTGTTGTTGAAGTTGTTCATTTGATTGTTGTTGTTGTTGTTGAATCTTAGCTGATTTTGTTGGTAATGCTGCTGACCTCTTGGTTGATTTTGTTGATATTGCTGCTGACCTCCTGGTTGTTGATTCTGGTATTGATTCACTTGAAAGTTTCTTGGTTGATTGCATTCTCTTGCAAAATGACCAGGTTGCTGACAATTGTAGCAGATTGCTTTTGACTTGTCAAATCCAATCCTGTCATTAGGACCAGAAACCAGAGACCTACCAGTTCTGTTATACAACCTCTTACTTCTCAAGGCTAACATTGCAGCTTGCCACTTCAAATCCATGTCCTCCATGTCATCTGCATCAAGTTGCTCTAAATCATCTTGTACCACACTTGTGTGAATTAGGTTCTTTGCAACAAATGCATTATATGACTCAGTAAACATAGACAGCAATGCATTTGTTTCATTGTTTTGACCATTTACACCACTAGAGTGATGCACATTCCCACTTGCCATTGAGGCAGTTTCAGTATCATCAATCAGTTGCACATTGAACCTCTGCTGATTTCCTTGATTACTTGTGCTACCTCCAATGAAAGATTTTGGAGAAACAACATTATGTTCAGCTGGTTCTTCAATAATGGGAATTTGATGTTGATTCTTGGTAGACAGATTTCCCATGGGTGCAATCAATGCATTTGAAACATTGAAGCAGGGTCTATCTTCCTTAATCATCTCATTCTCTATCATTTCAAGTTCTGCAGCCTGAAGAAAGCATACTACATCATCCAATTTCAATTCATTGAAATTATGCTACTGAAGGATGAACTTGCAAGAAGTATACCATTATTTTGGCATTGAGTTGAGTAACTTTGTATTTAGATCAAATTCAGTCATTACATAATCAGTTGTCCTCAACTCATTCACAATACTTAGAAAACGTTCTAGTATTGATTTCAACCTCTCTCCTTCCTTATACTTGAACCTTTCCAACTGTTGCTTCAATCTTTGCTTCTTTATGTTCTTTAGTTCAGTATTCCCTTCATACATCTCAAGGATGGCATCATACATTTGCTTGGCAGTTGTGTGATGTGCCACCTTGGTCAAAATCTCCCAAGAAAAACCTAGCTTAATCATAGCTAAGGCTTTGTCATCCACCTTTCTCATTCTTTCTCTTACTGCAGCAGTTGCAGCTGCATTTGCACCTTCTTCAACAGTAGCTTGTGGACCATTCTTGATGGAGTTCCACATATCAATGTCATTGTAGCATACGGCTGCTTCAAAGAGTACTTTCCATTTGATAAAGTTTTCCTGTCCATACAACCTTGGTATCTTGTTAGTAGACACCTCTTGTTCCTCATATCCAGACATTTTGAGAAATCAAAAATCAGTTTCTTTGTAAACACAGAGTTTCAAAATAATCAGATCTGAAAACAGAATGCTTAGATCTGATGTGTCTGATGTGATTAGAACAAGATTTAGATATAAAGATTAGAACTTTAATTGAAATAAGGAAGAGAAAACACCGGTAGATGGTAGATCTGGAAGAATAATGAAAAACAGGGCTGCTGACGTCACAAATCAATCGAAAAGTGGTCTGCTTACGTCATTCTTCTTCAAATCTTCAATCAGCAACAATCTTTCCAAAATAGTAGTAACAAGCTCTGATACCACTTGTCAGGTCCCTCGATTTCAGCTGGATCTTACTTAATCATGTCATAACTTACACTGATTAATGTGCCGACAAGAGAGTTAATGACGGGTTGCTATATTTAGAAAGATATCAGTTTGTTAAAGGCGGAATCAATAACAAACATACGGTTGCAATGAATAATCAAAAGTAGAAAGCACACACAGGATTCACTCAAAAGATTTCCATCTATATAATTTTCATCATACAAAGTGGATAATCGATTTAGGGTTTTTGGAATCCTAGGACAGCCGTCACACGATATATTCTATCTCAATAAATGTCTCTGTCTATCCTTTTTCGTGTGTCTTGGGCGGTGTGCCCTAAAACATTCCATTTATAGGCCTGCCACCCTATGATAGCTGTCATTCCTTCTAGAAACCCTAAATACAACGTACATATCCAAATTACATATTCAAAATAAACTAAGTGTAAAACAAGTCTTCCGGGTAGGCTTTACAACATTCTTCATTCTCCGAGTACGCTTTGTACTCTGCCATCCTTTGGACTTGGTAACATAGAAGTGCGGTCGAAATCAGTTTCCGGGTAGACTTTACTTGAAGAGTATTTTACCAAGTAAAATACTCATCGGGTAGACTTCAGTCTTCTTGGTTTTGTCAAACTTTGCCCGAAAAATCCTTACGAGCAACCTTGTTCTTCAATGATCCATTTCAGCTCTTTGCTATAAAATAACTTATTAGCAAAGTGTACTCGGGAGTACTGTTCCTTGCTTGAGTTGAACCTTGCCTGATATTACTTAGAGATATTCCTTTAGATCATTAAGCATACTTGGACCATACTTATTAATGAATACCTTGCCCGGTCTTCCAATCACTTGGCTTCTTAGACTTGGTTAACCAAACCTTACTCGGAAGAGTAATATACTTGGCTCTGAAGAACATACTTGCTTGATAAAGTGAACCTTGCCCGGATTTACATAAACTAGTGAACCTTGCTCGGTAATACACTAATTTGCAAACCTTGCTCGGATAACCACTAAAAAAGACTACTTGAAGTAAACTTTGCCCGATAGACAAAATATCATACCCGGCTAAGTAAAACCTTGCTCGGATGTCTAAGGTGTGCCCGGATCCATACTTAGCAAATTCTGAGGAGTTTGAGAAGATTCCAATCTTCCATATACTTCATTCTGGTCAAATCTTTGATTCAACAATCTCCCCCTTAGGTCAATTGTTTGACTCAACAAGAAAACACAATAATTTTGTATGCTTCTCATTTTCTCCCCCTAAAAACCAAAACATTTAAAGAAAGAAAATACCAAAACTGTACAAAAATGATTAATCAAGCTTTTGAATTTCAGCAAGTGATTTTAAACCATTTAAACCAAGCAAAAAATTAAATCTTGTTTTATCAAACGCTTTGGTAAAAAGGTCTTCCTAAAAATGATCCGTGTGAATCTTTACAATATCAAGTAATTTCTTTTCATACCGATCACAAATGAAATGATAACAAATTTCGATATGTTTCGTTTTCGAGTGGTGAACGGGGTTTTTCGTTATGCAAATTGCAGCAGAGTTATCAATAAAAATTGAAGTAGTAAGAAACTTCAAACCGTAATCCTATGAGTGTTGATAGATTCATAAAACATGTGAGTAGCAACTCTAGGCGGCCACATATTCGGCTTTGGTGGTTGAAGTAGAGATCGTTTTCTACTTCTTATACTACCAAGGTACATATCGGTTTCCCAAAAATTGACATCCCCATGGTCGGAATCTGAAAAAGCAGTAAGATCAAAACTATCATCCTTGGGATACCATAACCAGATGTCAAGATTACCCTCATATAATGGAAATACGCTTTACGGCCACTAGATGAGTCGCTCGGGGACTCAATTGAGACCTAGCACACAGCACATAGCAAACAGCAAACAACAAACATCATATCAGGACGTGATGCAGTTAAATACATAAAGGAACCAATCATAGCTCGATAAGAGTTGGATCAACAGTTGCTTCTAATTCGTCTGATGACAAATTGTGACCCACGGGAAGAGGAGTAGAATGGACTTTTCCGGCAGTTATCTTGAATCGGCTCAAGACATCGTTCACATATTTGTTATGATGAATAAAGATTCCCGCAAAAAATTGGTGAACTTGCAACCCTAAGAAGAAACTCATATCTCCCATCAACTCATCTCGAACTTGGTTTGCATCGTCTTTTTGAAGTCCTTACATAACTTGTCATTTGTTGAGCCAAAGATGATATCATCCACGTATATCTAGACTAGAAGGAGATTGTAGGTCTCGAATCTGGATCACTACAGTATGATATCAACCCGAATACGATGTTAGTGCGGAATCCTAACACCTTGGTGATTCAAGAACGAGATAGAAGAACAATTTAAATATGATAAACACGATAATACTCCAAATGCCCACGATTATATTAATAAATCTTCTAGTACATGAGATTACACAAGTCGGTATTGCTCTCTTGATGGTGACTATGAAAGTATGAGAGAGATCTCTAGTTCTGCTAACCTAATTATCAAATAAAACATGCTTTATATAGTTAGCATTTACAAGATGCCCAATGACCAAGCCCAAACAGAAATCAACATGATTTCTGTATTGCTAGCCCTTCCCAACCGAAATCCATAGGGATTTCGGTATTACATGCTCCAAGCCATAATTTCCATCTTGTATAATACTTAGACTCTTCTAGATTATTTCTCTCTTGTCTTGATCATGTTGTGGTCTTTTAATATGTGTCAGTCTAACCAAATCGTGACCCAACAATCTCCCCTCCCTAGACTGATGCTTTCAAAACTTTCAGAATATTTACTCAGACATGATCAACAACTTGATGTGTCTGGAACAACCCATTTAATAAACATTGATGTTTTGGTTGTTCCTGAACGCATAGTGATCAATTGGACATACGAACCCAAGTCATGAATGTGCTGGGATTCCCTTGAGCATCAACACATGTGACTTCTTGAAAACTCATGTCTTTACCATCATCTAAGAACATATCTGGTTTTATGGGTTCGGTTTGTTGAGTCTTGACTTTCCAAATCTGTTTTGGTTTAATAAAGCACGAAAGAATAGACTTTGGAGTTGAACTTGTTGAAATAGAACTCTCAACACTCTTAGCACTGTTTGATTTTGCATAATTGAATTGCCCTTTAACATGTTTAAAATCATTTGAGTGCAAACCTGTTGTGTTAACCTTGAAACCTTGTGTGCTCTTCACCTGAACAGTCTTCCTTTTCATTATATGATATAGACACTCTTTCGCCAGATGCCCACCATTCCAACATGCGAAGCACACTTTCATTCTCTGATTTTTCTTTGCTAAGTTCCAATCACCATCAGAAGGTTTAACTCTGGAATTCCCTTTCGTTGATGCTTTAGGTGAGACCCATTTCATCGGCTTAGATCGAGACTTTCCTCTGAATGCAGCCCCTTGATTATTCATATGATAGGGTATGTAAAGCCGATGAACACAGTTTCTGGCTAGGTGACCCAGAATGCCACAATGGTAACACGTTTGCCTTTTAACACCAACAACACATGTTGAACTGTCAACCTTTTTAGGTTTCTTAGCCCTTTTTTGACCTTCTTTAACGTTGCAAATCTTTTCACACAGAACCTCTTCAAGATCGTCATTTTGGCAATCACAGTTCTCAAAGTCAACACTTTCAGCACATGAGGTAGAGGCAACAAGATTGTTAACACATTGAAGACCAGGCTTCATTTCCTCTTGGGCACCTGATCCAACATTTTCAGATTGAACCTGTTTAGCATATCTCATGTTCTCCTCCCTAACCTCTTCCTCTTCCTCTTCAGTTACAGGCATACTCGTATAGTTATGACTAAAAGGAGGGGCACCTTTTCATATCCTAATCCCTCACACTTCTGAGTTTTATACTTTAGTTGACTCTTAATTATGTTCTCAACCACCTCACTTGAAACATCAAACTTCTTGAAGTTGAAATCGGCATTTTCAATTTTAACAGTTAATTCTTCAAGTTCTTTCTTAGATGCATCTAGTTCGGCAGTTAATTCAGCAATACGCTTCTTAGGATCTAAGTGGCGATAACTTTTTATACTGAAATCTGATTGAAGTTTACGTATGTCCTGACGCTGAGTGTCTATCTTTTCTTTATACAGTTTCTCGTTTTTCTTAAGAGTGTACTTTTCACATTTGACCCTTTCCAGCTCCCGTACCATATTGGAATATGCTAATGTATTTGAATCTACCTCTGTAGGCGAACTCTTCATGCTTTGAAATACTACCGGTAAGGGAGTAGACTAATTATGAGTACTTCTAAACATTGAGAAGGGTTGTGGAGAATCCATTGGGTCATTACTCTTATTTTCCCGCCAAATTTTTTTCAAAAAATATGTTCGCCAAAATTCTCAAGAAAGATGTCCCACTCAAAAGAAGTGTCTAGGAAAAATTTCGTTCTAGAAAAATTTTTTTGATTTTAGCGCAAAAAAATATCACCGAAAATCACCTTGAAAATTTAATCTTGCCAAAATTTTCAAGGCTGAAGTCTCACTTATAAGGAGTATTTAGGAAAAATTTCGTTCAAAAAAATTTACCCGCCAATTTTTTTTTTTTTACCGAGAACACACTTGACCAAGATCTCTGTTTGACCGAAAACTATGTTTGACCGAGAATTCTGTTTGACCGAGAACTTTGTTTGGCCGATAACTCTGTTTGGCCGAGAACTCTGTTTGACCGAGAACTGTGTTTGACCGAGAACTGATGTTGACCGAGAACACTTTGTTGACCGAGAGCCCTTCTTCCTGACGGAGAACATTGAGTTTTCTCGAGAACCTACGAATCTTGGCCGAAAACGATGATTATTTGATTAGATTTTCAGAGTCTCTAGCCGAAATTCCTAAAGCAACCCCGAGATTAAACAAGATTGCCCGAGAACAAGATTGATTGATTAAGATATTTCAACAAACTAACTCCCAAGAATTAAGGAATTCAAATTGTTTCCAAATAATAGCAAATCTACAGCCAAAAATAAAACTCCTTCTTCCCCGATACATTGTTCACCAGAAAATCACCCAAAACACCAAGAACACCCTAAATAACAATGAATAAACAAATCTTGAATTGTTTGATATCAGAACCGAGCCTAGAATAGGTCAATAGGCTCTGATACCACTTGTAAGTCCCGAATCTGGATCACTAAAGTATGATATCAACCCGAACACGATGTTAGTGCGGAATCCTAACACCGTGGCGATTCAAGAACGGGATAGAAGAACAATATAAATATGAAAAACACAATAATACTCCAAATGCACACGGTTATATTAATAAATCGTCTAGTACATGAGATTACACAAATCAGTATTGCTCTCTTGATGGTGACTCTGAAAGTATGAGAAAGATCTCTAGTTCTTCTAACCTAATTATCAAATAAAACATGCTTTATATAGTTAGCATTTACAAGAGGCCAATGACCAAGCCCAACTAAGCCCAAACAGAAATCAACATGATTTCTATATTGCTAGCACTTCCCAATCGAAATCTATAGGGATTTCGGTATTACATGCTCCAAGCCATAAATTCCATCTTGTATAATACTTCGACTCTTCTAGATTATTTCTCTTTTGTCTTGATCCTGTCATGGCCTTTTGATATGAGTCAGTCTAACCAAATCGTGACCCAACAGAGATCATCTCCCACGGTCTTGTAAAATATGAGCCCTTCATTTTAAACCACTATCAAATAGATGGTCAGCAAGTGTGCTATACCAAGCTCTCGAGGCTTGGTGAAGACCATATAGAGCCTTGTTTAATCGGTAAACACGCTCAGGATAAATGGATTTTCAAAACCAGGTGGCTTCTTCACATACACCACTTCATGAATTTCCCCATTAAGAAACGCACTCCGTCCATCTGGTAAACTTTGGAATTCTTAAAGGCGGCCTAGGCTAAGAAAATACGTATAGCCTCCAATCTCGCAACTGGAGCATATACTTTAGTGTAGTTCACGCCTTCTTGCTGGTTAAAACCTTGAACAACTAACAGTTCCTTGTTTCTCACGATCATCTTTCTTATACATAAATACCCATTTTGTCGGGATGGCCTTATTCACCCGACCCGGTTTATCAATAAGATCCCAAACACCCAGTCTTACGAACTGCTGCAACTCTTCCTGCATTGCTTCTACCCAAGACAAATCTTGAAGTGCCATAGGAACACTTGACGGTTAATTTGAGATAAGAAATTGGTGTACCTTGTGATGCTCATGCTACACGATGCATGCATGCCCGCATATGCACGCAATACATTATCATCGCATACATTAGCAACATGTCGTCACGTACGAACACCTTCATTCACATCACCAATGATATTATCCCGAGGATGATAAGGATGAATCCAAAGGGTCGAATTCTTAGGAACTGCAACATTGTCTTGAAGATTGGTGACGTTTTCTTCAGCCGATTGATCATTCAAAGGTTGGGAAGATTCCTCAAAGTGTATCACAGGAACTTTCGGAGTTTCAGCAAATGGAATGGAGGAAGAATCTTCAAAGTCGGCATCATCAGAAGATATAGAAACATCATCTGATGCTTCTGGTTGATCTTGTATAATGTTATCGCTATGATTAGAAGATCTTGGTATGGAAAACAATTGTTCTTCCAAACAAGCACGAACTAAATCTTCTGTGTTTTCCTTCAACCGAGGGTGTGAAAGAATTAAATAAACCATCATAGTCGAATATCCAATCAGGTCCTTGCCGGCGGGTGGTGTAGTGTATCGTTGACGATCAACATGATACCATTCCTCTACACATCCAGAAGAGAGGTTAAAACACGTTTCTTAGCTGACGTATACCCAACAAAGTAACCCTTAATTGCTTTCTCTTCGAACTTACCTGCATCTCGTTTTAACATTATGCAAGGACTCCCAAATGGTTTGAGAAATTGAAGATTCGGCTTACGATTATTAAGCAACTCATAACTTGTCTTCTTGAGCTTCTTAACCATGAGAACACGATTCAATGAATAGCATGCGATATTCACAGCCGCGTTCCAAAATTAAACGAGAAGCTTAAAATCCACCAACATCATTCTAGCCTCTTCAATCAACGTCCTATTTTTCCTTTCAGCTACATCATTCTGTTGTGGCACATACGGAGCACTATATCCATGATGAATACCTCTTTGAATACAGAAAAAGTCAAGCATACTATTCTTGAACTCCGTTTTATTATCACTTTGAATTCATCTCACTCTATATTTATAAAGAGATTCGATCTTAGTGATCAAATTTTATACAAGAACTAGTGTCTGATCTTTCGTACTCATAAATAGCACCCACGAGAATCTTGTATAGTCGTCGGTGACAACCAAACAATAAAGATCTCCAACAACACTCTAACGATTCTCTGGACCAAACAAATCCATATGAAGTCGTTCCAAAGGAGAATCAATAGAGTTAATCTGCTTCAACAGGTCCAATTTCTTCTTATGTTTACCCTCTTTGAACGCAAAACAGTGATTGGTCAATTTAAAATTCTTCAATGATACACCATCCAGTAAATCGTTTGCCATCAAATGATTCAATTTACGAACGTGGATGTGACCCATCCTTTATGCCATAAGACCATGTCCTTCTCAGTTGCTTTAGAAATGCAACACGTTGCTGTTGAAGAAGATAATACTTTAGAAGCCATTTCAAGCACATAGATATAATTTGATCGAGGTGATCGCATGACAATCATGGCCTCGAGAATAAAAAATCCTGGTTTGAGAATTACTCATTCTTTATTAGTGAAAAAAGTGGTGAACTTTTTATCACAAATATGTGAAACACTCAACAGATTATGATCCACTTTAACACAACAATTTACTTTCTCGAATGTAATACGACCATTCGATACTTCTCCATTTTTGTAATTAACCCTCCTTGATTACCCACAAACGCCACATAACCTACTTGTATATCTTTCACGTTTGAAAGGAGAATAAGATTGCCGGTAATGTGTCGAGAGCATCCACTATCCATGATCCATTTGTCTCCTGAAATAGTCTTGGATGAACTCTACACAATCAAGTAGATGATTAGGTTAAAAAGGCAGCCCAGGTCTCAGTCTTGGGCTCTGCCTCTGTTTCCTTTCGGCATACATTAATTTTGGGTTTCCTTGTTGGAAGATCATCAACAAGGACCATACTCACATTTGATTCTTTTTTTATGGTATTATGATGTGACTGATGAACTTGATGATAAGTCAAAGGCTTCTTTGACTTACGTGTAAGATACTCATCATGGATCACACCTGAATCCACATTCTTGCAAATTGGTTTAACAAGATCAACGGGCTTGCAAGTTACTTTAGACTCATTAATGTTAACATTCATAATTTTTCTTGGATTAATATCATGAAACATTATGTGAGTATCATCAAGCTCGACTTGTGAAGGCTGTCTTTTTAAAATACTTTTAACCAAAGGAACTTGTCCTTTGACCAAAGGTTTCTCAATTGATTTAACCCTAGATCTACATTGTTTTGCAACATGCCTGTGTTCACCACATAAGAAACAAGTTCTCATATCCACAAACATTGGTGGTGACACAATAGGTGTGTGTGAAACTTTAGGTTGACTTGATACAACTTTTACATTAGAAATACTCTGTTTGTTTTCACATTTGTTCTTGAAAATATCCACATAATAACAATTAGAAAAACTCTGAAGTGAATATGTTCCAGTTAAATTTACAAACTACGTTGATTTTAAAAATTGATTTTTCACTTTTGGTTTAAATTTATTCTTGTTAACCAATTTTGAGTTTTCAAAAGCCTTTTAAAGGTCGTTCAAACTTAAGGTCTTGTTCTTAAATACACTCTCAATCAACTCAGGTTTAATCAAACTTAAAGGGATATCTTTTTCCTTAAACACTTTTTCCACCGCTTTAGTTTGTAATCCCAATCATTTTTACTTTAATTTCGACAGGATTTATGAATCTCATCAAATCCTCATCAGAAATCACTAGTTTTTCTAATTTAGTCTCACTCGAATTAGAAGTGTGTGAGCCATAAACAACTTTCTAAAATTCATGTGATTCAAAAAGAATACGATTAGACAGTGGAATATTAATTTCTTTGGGTACCACATCTGGTTCAACAACATCTTCAATTAAACTCCACAATCAATTTAGAGTAAACGATATTACTTTGAACATGAGATTCCAGAGTTGGTTTTTAAGAATTGATTTTTTTGGGTTATACAAGTTTAGGTTCTTCCTTTTTTATTACCTTACACACACAGGAGGATCAATAGTCAAAGTATTATCAATATTAACTTCCTTACGATCTCTCGTGACCGGAATCTTAGCATAATTATTTTTGAAAAGGAGGAGGAACTTCAACAAATCGCAAACCATTTTCAGTTCCCTTTTGATGACCACTTACTTTAGTTATTTTGTTTAATAAAAAGGATGAATCTCTAAATTTACTAAATTTATTCTTCAATTCGAAAATCTCATTTTCAAGTTCAGTAATCTTGGTTCTCAATTTCAAAATTTCTTGAAACTGTTGATCAATAAGAATTAATTTGACCGAAACCTCTATATTCAAATTATGATTACTATAAGACAAAGCATCAATATTTGAAATTGATTTATGTTCAGTCTCAGTTATTTGTCTATAATTATCACGAAGAATGGTCAAATCAAGCACTAATGTCTCGTTGTGTTGACCAATAGCCTCAAGTTTATATTTGTTTTCATCATATGAGAAAGTGTTTAGAAGTTCATCAACATTAGATAACACTACATTAACATAATCGACTGACATAGTGTTAGAAGAGTTAGAACTAACCTCTTCAATCTTTGCCATGCAAGCGAAAGCTTTTTGACCACTCTATGCTAGAATCATCTGAATCAATCTAAGTTTCTAATTCTTCACTCTCATTTGTTAGCTTATCTCCACTTGCATCTTCAAAATGTTATGTTTGCTCAAACAATGCCAGATTCGCTTGGTTTCTCTCAGAATATGTATTCCCCAAAACCCTTTGAGGCCAGTCAATCCCTTCTTGAGCAATAAAGGTTTGTGACCCAGTTGGCTTGACTGAATTAGTCCCTTTTGTATTCTCCTTAGACTCAAAGTTTCTATACTTCTAGTTTGAGTTTCTATCATGAGTCCCAGGGCCCGAATATTCCTTCTTCGATTTGTCACACTCCGTAGCAAAATGACCGTACTCCTGGAAATTGTAGCATTTGACCTTAAGTTTATCAAAGCAAATTCTTTTGTTCATCGCACGTAAGTCTTTTGTTATCTTTTGCATGAACTTCTTAACTTTTCTTACAATCATGGCCATATTCAATTTGAGATCCATTAATTCAAGATCATTTGGATCAATCTGATCATAGTCTTCATCTGTTAAGTCACTCGTAGCAATCTAGCTACCCACCAATTGTTCGTATGAAGTCATAAAAGCACACATGAAGGAAAACTATTGTTCTACCTCTTTCATGTTCACATTCGGTGGTTGTGAAGTTTGAGAAATTGTATCAGATGAAGAACCAGATCCATATGCCATAAAACATACATTAGGAATAGCTTCAACACTTTGTGGAATCTCTTGACAAGTCTAAGAATAAAAAATTGTGATTGGAACAGACGTACTGCTTGAAGGAAGTGCTCCCCCATAAAGAGTTGGATCTTGAATATCTTTGGAAGAATTCTAACACTTTAGATCATACTCTCTTTCTTCTATTTTTTGTACAAAATCCATTGTTGTGAGTTCTTCATTATTAAAGAAACTGTTTTCTTTAAGCCCAATCAAATAAATGGAATTTGAACTGGGTAGAGCATTCTTCACAGTATCAATCTGACCAATCTCACTAGGAGGCATTTTGAAATTACTTATCTCAGCTATTAAATGAGAAAACTTTGTCAATAATTCAGTCATAGTTTCTCCCTTCAACAAACAAAAGTTTCTAAATGAAACTTTAGCATCAGTTTCTTGTTATCCTTGGTATTCCCCATGCTCCTCACTTTCAAATGTTGAAATAAGGAAGCACATACTTTAATGCTGCTTACTTGATGAACAAATATTTTCAGGTAATGCCATGGTCAATGTAAAATAAGCTCTTGTTTCAATCTTGTATGTTTTATTTTCTTCATTAGTCATGTTTGTAAACATCTTCTCTGTCCATCCAACAGAATCACTACCAACCAAAACAGGTTTATAGACAACATCCAAACTTTGCATACAGTCCGGATACACAGATCTCATGTGAACTCTAAACCTTGATTCTCATTTTAGAAAATCACATAAATTCAAGAGTCTTGGGCATTTAGTATGGGACCCGATTTCAGAATGTAGGTTCAAAATTTGTTGCATTATAGCGTTGTTGGAAGCAAGTGCGTAAAAGTTTACCATTTTAAAAATCAAGGGTTAAAACTGTCAAATTTGAAAATATGAGATGAAATTTGACAGTCTTTGAAAATTGAGGGTAACGATTGAGTATACGTTAGATAACGAATATGGAGTATTTGTAATGAATGAACACAAATGAGGAGTATACGGATGTGGTAAACAAGTAATGAATGAATTATTAACGAATGAAACCAAACGAATGAATGCTACTATTCACGCGTATGAACAATCACGAAGGAGTGTAGCGAATGAAGGTATAATGAACGAGCGTGGAACTGTGGTGAATAGGTTGTTATAAATGTTAAACAGCTGTTAAAAACATATACTACTGGCAAACGAATGAGTTGTTGAAACTAACGAATGAGATCAAGAAAAGTACGAATGAGCATTCATATCTTCAAATCTTCAAAGTTTTACCAGATTCAAACTTATAACAAACCAACATCAAATCAATCCAAACACGTTCAAAACTCAACCAAAACACACAAACGACCAATCAATCCACTTGTAATCTCACTTCGAACATCATCAAACCAATCCAAACCACAAACACAAACCAATACTCGTCCAATTTTACCAAAACTCAACCTCTGTTCTCGCGTAAACTGAATTCAACAATTCATGAAGAACTAATACAATTAAACTCTATCAGGTGTTCATATCATCATCATGAACAATCCTAAAGTCCAATTAATACCTATTACATTATAATCTCTATATTTAATTAATCAAACCTCCTCCATTAGTTTTTATTTCAGAAGATATAGATTGAGTTTATTGTATTCGATTCAACTTTTGTATAATTGTGTTTTTGATTTTTTAAATTTGTTGAAGAACTATTCCGATATTTCTATTATAACCTGTTAAAACACAAATTACAAGGTACAACTAATATGGTTTTAAAACAACAGTGTTTAATAAGAATGAGCTAAAACATCTATAGATAATATTAAAAAAATTGAAGTGTATTTTGATGAAGAGTTTCCAGCATGAGACCCAACCATTATGAGCTTCAAACTGCGATGGGCTGAGCATAATATCGCAACAAAAACAAAATATTCCACTTCCTGGCTTATAGTCATCTAGACAGTTCTATTAACCAAAAAACTATACACATTTTAGTATTTCGATGAAGAGTTTCCAGTGTGACGCCCAACCAGTCTGAGCAATAAATTGCAATAGGCTAAGCATAGTGTCACAACAAGAACAAAATATTCCACTTCTTGAATTATAACAATCTAGACTGTTTCGTTAACCAAAAAATCTATATGCATTTTTTTGTAAAAAAAAATTATATGTATTTGCATATATCTTGTTAGATTTGTTACCTTTCCACGAACAATGTAAGTTAGATCAACTATTTCAGGTAATCCTACTTCCTGAAAATCCAACCAATGAAACTGCTGATTCCTACAAAACATCATACGAAACACGAGAAATTCGTTACTTCTCTTAAAACCTAGAAAACCTGCTTTAATAAAATTAGAGACTAACGTTATTGTTAGCTTTGCTCCACTCTTTTGTTGTGAGGAGGTGCATTCAGTAGCACTGTTGATGGATTACGGTACAGAAGCGGACATTGGTGACCTAAACCTCCATAAGAATATTAGTATTGTTATAAGAAGTAGTAGTCTTAATTGTTAGGTGAGCTGTGCATGTGCTTGTCTGTATGTTTTATGGCTATTTTTGTTATTTGATGTCATAAGGGTCTATTTTTAATGTCACTTTTTCACAAGGTGTTTTGTTATTAATATATATATGTTTGTAGGTATCTTTCTTTGGAGCATGGGTTCTATCTAGAAGTAGCCTTTATATCCTCGTGGATAGAGATAAGGTTTTCCTACATCAACCCCCCTCCCCCAAAGATCGTACTAATAGCTTTTGCTGTATAATAGATATACTAGGTATGATTGTTGTGTTGTATTCTACCTTTCTAGTATTTTTGAATTCTTTTGTGTACTAAATCTTTAAATTTTCCAGGGCTTTTTTCGGGGACGAAACCTCTTTAAGGAGGGAAGACTTGTAACATCCCGAAATTTCTAAAGTAATATTTAATATATTATTTGTCGGGTGAAATAAACGAGTTAGCGGAACGATAATAATAATAGCAAAATATGAGGACTTAGTAGGATAATTAGATGGGATTAGATATGGACCAAAAGGAAATATGGGCCTTCGGTCCATGGGCTTAAGGGAGTATAAATACCCCCTTAAACCCCAATCATTTCCATTCCATCCATTTATCCATCCAAATCTATACACACTCCAAACACACAACCCGAACCAAGATCCAAAGGCAAGGACCCGAGCTCGTTGGTGCTAGATCGTCGTGACGAACCAAAGCAACAAGACCAGCTCGTGTTCGTAGTTCGACTCATTTACGGTACGTTTATATCGAGAACATGTTCGTTTAGGTTTGGATTAGTATAGAAATGATAGATCTGTGTTTGTATGGTAAAAACGAATCCTACAAAGCTAAACTTACTGAAAATGGTTAAGATTTGATGGGTTAATCGATTGATAAAAGAACCCGTAACCTATATGCCTAAATCGCACCCCTTAAACATCGATGTTAGGTCGATTTGATGGTTAGGGTTTGTAGGCGCTGGTCAGACGATTCCGTGGATACCTAAATCGAGTTATTTGGTTAAGAAACGAAGATGATTAAGGACGAACAGTAGCTGCAGCCGACAACTACGCCTGCAAGCTAAGTTCGCCTGATGAACTTCGCCTGTAAAGCTAAGTTCGCCTGATGACAACTTCGCCTAAAGCTAAGTTCGCCTAAGGTTTAACTTCGCCTAAAGCTAAGTTCGCCTAAGGTTTAACTTCGCCTAAAGCTAAGTTCGCCTGATGACAACTTCGCCTGAAAAGCTAAGTTCGCCTAAGGTTTAACTTCGCCTAAAGCTAAGTTCGCCTAAGGTTTAACTTCGCCTAAAGCTAAGTTCGCCTGATGACAACTTCGCCTGCAAAGCTAAGTTCGCCTAAGGTTTAACTTCTCCTAAAGATAAGTTCGCCTGATGACTGCCCCCGGACCCCCGTTCGTTGTGGGTAGTAATTAAGATTAGAAATATGATATAAGTAGTGATAGTTATTTGATACGTGTAAATATTATACAGTTAGCCGTGCACAGCTCAAGAAGGGAATAACTATTAACAGAGAGCGTAACAGGATTCAGGTGAGTTTCTAGCCCCATTTATGTGTTATGTTTTCGGGGCTGTGTGCATACTCGATATGTTTGTTAATACGCTTATCCTAAGAGATAAGTGTATGCCATATGTGAATAATGTGATATGTATGAATGATGGCTTGACGGTACGTGAACGATCTTCGGATATTGCACGTACTGTCAGGTTGTAACGCTAAGTATAAGGTAAGTATGATATGTATGCTTATGTGTATGAATGTGATAAAGTTAATAAAAGAATGAAAGGATGGTTGTATGGTTACGAAGAGGGTACCGGGCCCTAATAATACTCGAGGTATGATGTATGGTTGTATGGTAACGAAGAGGGAATCGAACCCTACTAATATTCGAGAACTAGGGAACCGAACCCTACTAATATTCGAGGAAAGAGGGACCAGACCCTTATAATATCTGTGATGTTAGGGACCAGACCCTTATAATATCTCTGATGTTAGGGACCAGACCCTTATAATATCTGTGAGGTTATAGGGCGAAAGGCTCTTTAAAACGTATGATTATGTATGTAAAGAAAGTATGAAGGTAAGAATGAAAGTATATGCAATTATGTGTGTATGAAAGAAAGTTAAGAGGTTAAGTATGAAATGTAAGAAGGTATTGTATGATTATGTGATTAACTAGAACTCACTCAGCGTAGCTGACTTTTAGTATGCACGCAGGTGAGTAGGATAAGGCAGCTCGCTTGAGGAGACACGTGGCACCGAATAAGAGGCTGGCATCGGAAGACTCAAGACGTTTAAGTTTAATGTTTCGTTAATTTTGAAAGACAAAATGATGTTTTAAGACAAGACGTGTTTTGTTATGAAATGTTTTATGAAAGTTTTTATATTCCGCGAATGTTTTAATTAACTCTGATAATTAGAACTGTGTTTATGAGTAAATCCAACACGAAAGTAGGGCTACCGGTAACGGGGCCTTACAAGTTGGTATCAGAGCAAAGTTCGAGAGATTTAAGCATCCTACATGCTTAGACTCGAACAGAGAATGGAATTTAAGTAAGAAAGGAAAGAAGATGCCAGTTCAAGAATGCCATGTGTCGCTCAAGCAAGATCAGTAAAGGTAAAGTGTATGATTTAATGATATATGTTAATGAGAAAGAAAAGATATGTGAACGATAGGGATAGGAATAATTGATTGTTTGATTTGACTAACTACTTAAGTAGAACCAGCACAAATAGACTCATAAAGGGAAGTGTATCGGACACGGAAAGCAACGTGATCAGCTAGTCATAGCTGGCCACTGTTATTACCTGTTAGCCTTGCTATCCTTGTACTAAATAGTTCCTTGAGTGATGATGTTTGTGTTTTCCCTTTTAGAATACGATGGCTGGAACTGGAGACATTGTTGGAGCTGGAGGTCGCACTGGACGACGCGGCAGGCCTCGTCGTGCCCAGCAACCTTCGGTTGAGACAGCTTCCAACACCGAAGCTGAAGGAAGCGCAGCTGGAAGAAACCCGGAAAACAATGAAGGAGTTCAACTGGATCCCGCAATTCAAGCAGCTATTGTTCAAGCTGTAGCCACTGCTGTGAAGAATATTACTCCGGGAGGGTCTGCTGGAAGCCGTGAAAGAACTGTTGAAGGGGCAGGTGGTAATGGTAGGAAAGATGATGAGAGGGAAAGGGGTGATTCAAGTGAGGTAAGGTCTGTGAAAGTTGATGACAGGAAGAGGGGCCGAGGCGGTTGCAACTATAAGTCCTTCAAAGGTTGTGACCCACCTAAGCTGACTGGTTTAGGAGACGCAATCGCTACTCTTCAGTGGATAACCGCCATGGATAAAATTATCCGAATCAGCGAGTGTCGTCCCGACCAAGCTGTGGGGTATGCTACTCAGTCATTTGAGGAAGAAGCTATGTATTGGTGGGAAAGTGTGGAGCAGAGAAAGACTAGGGATGAGATCAAGGCATTGAGATGGGACGATCTGAAAGAGTTGGTGATGAAGAAGTTGTGTGCAGATGCCGAGGTTGAAAGGACGGAGATGAAGTTCCTAAATTTAAAGGCCGGTATGATGACACATCGTGAGTACACCACTGAATTCAACCGCATGTCTAGGCTGGTTCCTGACATGGTGAACACCGAGGCGAAACGGATCAAGTGCTACGTTAGAGGACTTCCCCAGAAGGTCCGCATGTTAGTCAGGGCCAACAAACCTGTTACCTTTGAGTCTGCGGTCGAGTTGGCGGAGATGGTCTATGATGATCTGGCGGCGGATGATGTGGAAGTGGAAGATGAGGAAGAAGGGAAAGGAACTAAAAGAGCTAGGGATGCCGTGGAGCGTGCAGGGAGAAAGACACAGAAGATGGCAGGAAAGGAAGCATGTAAGGTGTGCGGGAAGATGCACTTGGGGGAATGCAAGGCTGGTCCAAATCAGTGCTACCGATGTGGGAGGAAGGGGCACATCTCCCGTGAATACACCGAGGACCAAAAGTGTTACAAGTGTGGTAAGTCAGGTCACATAGCTAGGGAGTGTGGAGAAGCCGTGGCAGTGGAGGAAGGAAGAGGAGACGCGTGAAAGGATGGTCTATTAGCTGCTGAGGAGGTTGCAGGAGAATAAGTGGCATGTCACAGTTGTTTTATGTTTAGTAGTTAAAGAGTGTTTTATGTTACAGTTGAACCTATGTTTGTTTAGCAAGCTTCAATGATTTCCTTTTATGTTATGAAGTACTTGTGATTTCTAGTGATTTTGTATGAACGACCTATGAATTTATCTTGAATGCGTGTTGGTTATGATAAATAGTTGTGTGAGGGTAAAGCGTCGCCTTAGGAGTTAGCGTTATTATATAAAACAAGGTTCCTCGGGAAGGTGAGATGAGACTTGGCACATTGAGGGCCTCATGGACAAGCTACCTTAATAGCTAAAACACATGATCACCGCTCGATGACTACAAGTCAGGAGTAAGAAGGATAACCCAGAAAGCAAAGGCGATTCAATAAAGTGTGTAAATATAAGAAGTTTTCCTTTTAAAGAAATAAGCTAGGTTTCGGGGACGAAACCTCTTTAAGGAGGGAAGACTTGTAACATCCCGAAATTTCTAAAGTAATATTTAATATATTATTTGTCGGGTGAAATAAACGAGTTAGTGGAACGATAATAATAATATCAAAATATGAGGACTTAGTAGGATAATTAGATGGGATTAGATATGGACCAAAAGGAAATATGGGCCTTCGGTCCATGGGCTTAAGGGAGTATAAATACCCCCTTAAACCCCAATCATTTCCATTCCATCCATTTATCCATCCTAATCTATACACACTCCAAAACACACAACCCGAACCAAGATCCAAAGGCAAGGACCCGAGCTCGTTGGTGCTAGATCGTCGTGACGAACCAAAGCAACAAGACCAGCTCGTGTTCGTAGTTCGACTCATTTACGGTACGTTTATATCGAGAACATGTTCGTTTAGGTTTGGATTAGTATAGAAATGATAGATCTGTGTTTGTATGGTAAAAAGGAATCCTACAAAGCTAAACTTACTGAAAATGGTTAAGATTTGATGGGTTAATCGATTGATAAAAGAACCCGTAACCTATATGCCTAAATCACACCCCTTAAACATCGATGTTAGGTCGATTTGATGGTTGGGGTTTGTAGGCGCTGGTCAGACGATTCTGTGGATACCTGAATCGAGTTATTTGGTTAAGAAACGAAGATGATTAAGGACGAACAGTAGCTGCAGCCGACAACTTCGCCTGCAAGCTAAGTTCGCCTGATGAACTTCGCCTGCAAAGCTAAGTTCGCCTGATGACAACTTCGCCTAAAGCTAAGTTCGCCTAAGGTTTAACTTCGCCTAAAGCTAAGTTCGCCTAAGGTTTAACTTCGCCTAAAGCTAAGTTCGCCTGATGACAACTTCGCCTGAAAAGCTAAGTTCGCCTAAGGTTTAACTTCGCCTAAAGCTAAGTTCGCCTAAGGTTTAACTTCGCCTAAAGCTAAGTTCGCCTGATGACAACTTCGCCTGCAAAGCTAAGTTCGCCTAAGGTTTAACTTCGCCTAAAGCTAAGTTCGCCTGATGACTGCCCCCGGACCCCCGTTCGTTGTGGGTAGTAATTAAGATTAGAAAGATGATATAAGTAGTGATAGTTATTTGATACGTGTAAATATTATACAGTTAGCCGTGCACAGCTCAAGAAGGGAATAACTATTAACGGAGAGCGTAACAGGATTCAGGTGAGTTTCTAGCCCCATTTATGTGTTATGTTTTCGGGGCTGTGTGCATACTCGATATGTTTGTTAATACGCTTATCCTAAGAGATAAGTGTATGCCTTATGTGAATAATGTGATATGTATGAATGATGGCTTGACGAGACGTGAACGATCTTCGGATATTGCACGTACTGTCAGGTTGTAACGCTAAGTATAAGGTAAGTATGATATGTATGCTTATGTGTATGAATGTGATAAAGTTAATAAAAGAATGAAAGGATGGTTGTATGGTTACAAAGAGGGTACCGGACCCTAATAATACTCGAGGTATGATGTATGGTTGTATGGTAACGAAGAGGGAATCGAACCCTACTAATATTCGAGAACTAGGGAACCGAACCCTACTAATATTCGAGGAAAGAGGGACCAGACCCTTATAATATCTGTGATGTTAGGGACCAGACCCTTATAATATCTCTGATGTTAGGGACCAGACCCTTATAATATCTGTGATGTTAGGGACCAGACCCTTATAATATCTGTGAGGTTATAGGGCGAAAGGCTCTTTAAAACGTATGATTATGTATGTAAAGAAAGTATGAAGGTAAGAATGAAAGTATATGCAATTATGTGTGTATGAAAGAAAGTTAAGAGGTTAAGTATGAAATGTAAGAAGGTATTGTATGATTATGTGATTAACTAGAACTCACTCAGCGTAGCTGACTTTTAGTATGCACGCAGGTGAGTAGGATGAGGCAGCTCGCTTGAGGAGACACGTGGCACCGAATAAGAGGCTGGCATCGGAAGACTCAAGATGTTTAAGTTTAATGTTTCGTTAATTTTGAAAGACAAAATGATTTTTTAAGACAAGACGTGTTTTGTTATGAAATGTTTTATGAAAGCTTTTATATTCCGCGAATGTTTTAATTAACTCTGATATTTAGAACTGCGTTTATGAGTAAATCCAACACGAAAGTAGGGCTACCGGTAACGGGGCCTTACAATGTAAATGGCGGTAAGTTAGGGGCTTAGGACGTAACTCGTGCTCGTAAAGTCACCGGTTAAATTGTTGTATGTTTATTTCATTTAAGAAGATATCCAAAACTACGAATAATTTGAAGATTTAAAAGTTTCATATTCGAATATCCAAATAACTCGGATTCGGATTGATCTGATCCGTTTAGGTATTCAGATCAGTTTGTTTTGCTTTCAGGTTGGATTTCATTTTTTAATTTTCGATTTTCTTAACACCCTAATAATAAGTAGCAAAATTCTATATCCAAACTAATTGAGTATATACAAGCAACCAACACCAACAAGTGATGTTGTGCCACATACTAAGATAGAGCTGAATAAAAATCTCATAATTGTAAACGTTCACATTACCATATGCATTAAATTATACCTGATACTTTGCGCCTATGAACAATCAACATGTTATGACCCTGCATCATGAAATCGATAACACGTAAGCCTGCTATATTCAAGAAAAATTGAAAGCTTACAATAAAATCAAAACGGATTTCTCTCACAATAATAACTCCAAACAAGATAGAAGATATACAAGTAATGAAACAAGAATTAAAGAATGCTTACACGGAGATGATGTTTCTTTTCCTCTTAACATTATTAATGAATCGTTACCACTTAGGGTTGTAGACAGCGGCCGTTGTGGTGCTACCGAATTAACAACTGGAGATTTAGGTTTATGATTTATTAGGTTTATATTTTTGTGTGTAGTGTGGTGTAGTATTTAATAGTACTTATTATGGGCCATTAATGAAAATTGGTATGTTTTTGGGCCTACACGGGTTGTCCACACCAAAATGAATGCTAAAATATACAAAAAGTTAATAAGCATAGCAAAGGGGTTCTAAACAAGATTAAGAGTGGAAGATATGGAATGCTTCGAACAAATGACAACATAAATGATCAAATAATCAAATTACATGTTAATATCTCATTTCATGTATATTTTCTAAATATGGCACCAAAATTTCAAGGAAAAAGCCCTTACTTAACTTCATGTAAAATAAAAAAAAAACTATATCAGAGCATCCATAATATGTGTTATAACAGTGATTTTAGGAGAGAGAGGGTGATGTGGATTTGTTCTTCTACAAAAAAAATGAAAAAAAAAATCAAGTGCATGCTAGAAGAAATGAAAGAATTGACTGAAATGGTATTTTTAAAGGGGTTGTGAGTAGGGCATCAGAAAGAATGATAATAATCGGTAGGCAAGTGACAACTTAATGACATACAAAAAACACATTGTGAAAATGGGCTTATTGTGGATGCTCTCAGGCTTCACATACACATGTTATTCATATGTACTTACATATGTGTATTTATGCTATTTATTCATATACAAATCTATAAATAAACAAAAGAACCTGTAAATCGGAGGTATGTTTGTATGTACGTACGTATGTATGTACGTACGTACGTATGTATGTATGTATGTATGTATGTATGTATGTATGTATGTATGTATGTATGTATGTATGTATGTATGTATGTATGTACAGAGAAGGATCATTTAAGGAATAATAACGTGATTGTTAGTAACGTGATACTCAAGGATATATCAATGGAAACTATTTTTATATCAGAGTATATCAATGGAAATTATTGTAATCGATTCCATTTTTTGTATAATTTTGTTTTGTTAATATAAATATGTCAAGAACTATTTAGATGTTTCTTTACACCCCATAAAACACAAATTATAATATACGAATTATATGGGTTCAAAACAACATTGTTCAATGAGAATGAACTAAAACACAAATTATCGTTTTTTAGTTAATCGGTTCCGCTTATTAGGTTAGTTTTCAGTTCGGTTCAGTTAATTTCAGTCAGTGTCTAAAAGATGTTAGATAATTACTAAAGCTGCTTACACTAATGTGTAACATCCCGTTTAATTACGAGTCCCCAAAAAATTAATAAAGGATTATATATATTATAAGAATATGGACAATGATTTAATTATGGGCTTTCAAGATTCATGGGCTAATTATGGGCTTTATGAAGGATATTAAGGATATAAATACCCATGCCCATGCCCTAAATTAACCATTTTACAAGTAATATAAGATGTTGGATGGCAGGATCCTGCCATGCCAAGATCTAGGAATGTTGTTCTTCTTAAACTCTACTTCATGTAAGTTAGAATCTTATTTTTAACTTGATATGATACGTTTTCTAACCCTACTTATTTACTTTCTTTCTTTTCTTACTATTTTAATCCTAATACTGGAGTTAATGGCCATTTTCGTCCCTGTGGTTTGCTACTTTCGCCACTTCAGTCCACAATTTTTAATTTTGTCAGTTTAGTCCTCATAGTTTTAAATATTAGCCAATTACGTCCCATCCGTCTAACGGCTTCCAGCTATGCCGTTAGTTTAAGGGTATTTTTGTCTTTCTCATTTTAATTTTGATTTAATGATCATTTTAGTCCCTGTGGTTTTATATTTTTGCCAATTCAGTCCAAAGTTTGAAAATTTGTCAATTTAATGTTCAGTTTAATTCAGTTTTTTTATTTTTTATTTTTTATAACCCTGAAGAGTATAATTCAAGCCCAATACCATCGAGCAACCTCAAATACTGGTATGCATTTACTCTGTTGACAACAGTAATCACACCCCCCCCTATATTTAGTTTATAGACATTTCCTAAAATCTTCTCCATGATGGAATTCAATGGTAAAGTGGTCAAGGTAATTCCCTGAAATCGAATTATACAGAAAAAACTAAAAATTGTTTTGTTGATTAATGTATAATAGTTGATTACGACCCAGATTTTCGTTATGATATTTTAATCTCTAAACCCTAAATATTATGCATTCATCAAAGAAACGATTTTTAGTTTTTTCCGTACAATTCGGTTTCACGGAATTGCTTTGACCACTTTACCATTGAATTCCACCATGGGGGAGATTTTAGGAACCGTCTAGAAACTAAATACGAGAGGAGGGGGTATGATTACTATTGTCGACAGAGTAAATGCAGACTTGTTTGGGCTTGGATAATGCTCTCTAGGGTTATAGAAAAAAAACTGACTTAAATTGACAAAATTTCAAACTTTGGACTTAATTGGCAAAAGTATCAAACCACAGGGACGAAAATGACCAATAACTCAAAATAAAAAGGAGAAAGACAAAAATACCCTTAAACTAACGGCATAGCTGGATGCCGTTAGACGGATAGGACGTAATTGGCTAATATTTAAAACTATGAGGACTAAATTGACAAAAATACAAATTTTGGATTGAAGTGGCGAAAGTAGCAAACCACAGGAACGAAAATGGCCATTAACTCCTAATACCGACTTAAGCATTGGAGGGGTGTTAGCCAAGCTAACACCTGCCCTCAGAAAGGTTCAAGTGGGTTCAAGTGTTTTACAGGATCGGGATCCAGGCTAAGTAAATGCATTCCTAGAGGTTTGGCAACCTCTCTAATTTTAAGGTATAAATCCCTTCAAAGGTTTTCTCCTTTTTACGAATTGGGTTTGAACACTCCTCCTGGGCGCACGATATATATCCGAATATAATTCAAGATAGTGGGATCGGTCTATGTGTTAGTAGTTGATAATTTCACTATTGTTGCCTTTAAGTTGGATCCTCAAGTATATTATCAATGGAATAACATGAACATGGGCTGTACCCAAGCATTTAACACTTAAGTGTTAAACTAAGGTTTTGGCATTTATATGTCCCTTAAGGTTATCAACATTTTTAGGATTTTCCCAGGATCCTCGTGATCACCCGATTACAGCAGTAATGCTTAAAAATATTAAGCTAACATATTGTACAGGATCTTAAGGAAAAGCTAAGGATATATAGTCCTCTGAAAGTTGATCATCTCAAAAATCTCAAGCTCCTCGTATCGATCAAAAGGTTACTTCTACTTAGGAAGATATGATTATTTCTTTTGCTTTTCTGAATAAATGATGAAAGTTGTTTTCTTATTGTCTGTTTGGTCAAATAGTTTAACCTTAACATTTTTATAATAGTAAGGTATTGATTACAACACTTTTATAAATGTAAAAGTAAATAGACATAAACAAGGCTAAAAGATAATCATTATATTCAACAAAATTAGATACACATGGCTTTGTCCTAAAAACATCAGGATCCCTCCACTAAGAATATCAAATATTTTTCAAAGTTTATTAGATATGATCAAGGTTTGCCCTGAAACCCTTAGGATCCCCCCAACTTGACCATTCGTTGTATTAAACCTAAAGCCAAGATTGTTTAAACATCCCATGAAAACATAAAAGTAAATTGTTTAGTTACACCCAAGCTTATCAAAGGTTCATAACTAATTAAACTCCTTACTGATATTTGGTATATATACCTATTCAAGTTAATATTATCTGTATACTTTTAACCATATTGAGATTTTAGTTTTTGACAAAGCTCAATTAGCTAACTCATGGCGGCATTCATATAATCACGTTTTCAAAGTAATCTATTTATTTCAAAAAAAAAATTCTAAGCAAGGATTTGATGAATGTTTGAACTTTTATCAAAAATCTATCTTTACACGAAAACTTTTAAAGAATGTTTGTATCATAACAGGATACTTAAACCTATTTCCTATCTATGTCTAACCGTTGACACTTAAAAATGTTACAAATTGTTTTCAATCAAATTAATAAATGCTAGAAAATGTTTTTCAATACAAATATACAAGGAATTGCAGCTTCTTGGTTACTTCAGCATACCTCATTTATTCAAGGAGCTTCACAGACAAATTCAATCTTGGCTTTGATTATTGTTGTAGGTGACCATTGGTGATTTAATTAACCCTAAAGACTCACTAAATTACTAAAGAAAAACGTGTGAAAAAGAGTTAATTGAGTGTTGACCAAGTGAAGCTCCAGCATTCTCGGAGTCAATTACTTCTATTTACTAATTATACTTGTAGGTTACTCCATGAGGGTTATAATGCAACGACTAGTAGACCAAGGCTTACTTGAAAGTCAGAGTATTAGATAAAGACGCGTGAAGAATAGCCTTAACGGCTAGGAGTGGAGAACAAGCTAAAGACCAAATTAATAAGTATGTTAGTTTTTTAGCTTTATTACAAATAGAGGCTTTGTTGATCGACTTGGGCACATCTCACACACTTAATAAATTCACTCTATGTAACTTTAGCTTCGATCAACACTCTTTCTCAAGTTGTAACTCTTTTTTTAATTAATAATAATTCTGAGGCAAGCGTATAGTTTTCCCATCCCAAGGTTTTTTGCCGAAGATCCTTACAGGGATCAAGGGTTTCTCCTGGCTATATCTCATGTCAACCCTTTTCTTTACTGCAAATACTTGTCAATTTTGTGAAGAACACACTACCTCACATTCTAAGTTTGATCACTAAATTGCTTCAGTAATTTTTGACCAAAACAACATCGTATTGAAATTCATAGTCTAAACCCATACATAATTTCTTTTATGAAGAGATTACTCTTTAGGACTCACCCAAGCTTAACTAAATACCTTATCTTTTAAATCACCGATCAAGGTGAGTTTACATACCACTTTTTTCATTTTTACATTTTCGGGGATAGCATGTGTACCGTATTAAATTTACTCGTGTTTTAACCACGTCTATACAAACACAACTCAATTACATGTTATGTTGACTATTGCTTGATTTATGTATATGGCACGTGATTATGTGTTTAAGTGTTTAGTTTTTGGTTTGGCTTCATCTATCATCATCTAGTAGTTTAGTTTGTACCAAATGAACGGTTCCACGTCTATTAGTTATTGTTACATATTCATTAATGTTTGTAAATATCATCATTTACATTTGATTTGTACAATTTTATTATATAACTATACCAAGGTTGCAAAAGTCGCTAGGCGCTCCTAGGGCGGTCGACTATGGAGTTGCGAGTACTCGGTCTAGGCGGGGTGTACTCGGGGAGTACTCGGACATGGTATTTTATAAAGAAATTCATTTTTCAGAGATTATATATATGTCAAATATCAAAAGTTTACTAAATATTCTACAAAATACACTCGAAAAATACAAAAACAATCAATAGCACATACATATTAGTTCAAAAACATGTCTCAATTGATGAAGGAAGTACCTCAATTGAACATATATAAGAGGTTTGCGAGTTTAGAACTTCGAATGGGATGATAACAATGGTGGTTGCGAGTTTAGAACTTCAAATCGGATGATAATAATGGTGGTTGCGAGTTTAGAACAGAAATTAGGTTGCGTTTTAGCATGAAAAAGAAAAAAAAAGTAGTGGCGGGCTCTAGGAGAAATTGAGTTTTTTAATAAAAGTCGAAATTTTGTTAAGACTGAGTTGCACTGCCTAGGTCGAGTAGAGCCGCCTAGGTCCAAGTTGGACCGCCTAGGACCGAGTTGGACCGCCTAGGTCCGATTCCGAGTTTTTTGACCTTGGAGAAGAAAAGCGGTGCAGTGAAGCGCCGAGGAGCGCCTAGGCGCCGAGTACTCGGCCGCCTAGGCCGAGTTTTACAACACTGAACTATACAAAATGTATGTATTCTCACTAACAACTTTGTTAGTTGACCCTCTCTATTTCTATACGTGTTGCGGGTATAATTGGTTGATAGATTGGCAAGATCGAAGACAATTTAAAATACTTTTAGGTTATCAGATAAACTTTTAGTTCTTGTTAGATTTTTTAAGTTTGTTTTGTATGTACAAGTTGTAAACTTGTGTACCATGTGATTTAAATAAATTATATAATTATTGTCATTTTTCATGGTGTCTTGAGTTTATGAGCAATCAATGCCTTGCCCCCGACATATTTCGTCGTCGGTTGGGGTGTGACAATGGTGTTTCTGGATGACGTCTCTCCTACTAGATAGAGTCATTATATGATTATCAAGGTAAACATTCTTGGATGGAGGATCGCTCTTATCATCTTCCTCTTAGACTGATGTGGTTGGTTAGGGAGGGGACATGCCGACAATTCTTTGTCCTTTGTGCCTTAATGTGTTTTTGGTGAATGTGAAATAGCTACTAGAACATGGAATGCTATTGTTAAATGGTTAGATGTTTCGCCTATTTTCGATTCATGTTATTCAAGAGTGACGAACTGATGATTCGGCTTAATTATCTATCGGTACCAAACAAGAAAAAAATAATTCATTCACAGAATTATTCTTACAACATGGTCAGTACCATAAGAGAAAAAAATATGTCGTTTACGGGATTCTTCTTACGACATGGTTGATGGGATGGTTAATATCACAAATTTATCAGGGTTAAGTACATGGTTTCATCTTGTTTTGCATTGAATACGGTTACTTTGTTGTATTTTTTATATTTCTAGATTGTAGAGAATGATGACATAAGAGACAGGATTTGAGCATGCTTGTGAATTGAGTTTATAGGGGAAAACTGGTCCAGGTCGTACACAATGGCTCATTTGGTGTACCCTACGCCTAAGTAGCAGTTTGAGGAGCATTCAGATGAAAATCAAGCGTATTAAAATAAAAATTGGGCCTAGCCTACGCCCAGTCGTACCCTACAACCAAGCATTCCAACCATACCCTTCTGCCATCTGGTCGTACCCGTCAACCATGTCAGCTTCATTTTGCAACTGACTGCCTTAACTAACCAAGGTTTTAAGTGTGAATGAGCTTGGTACCGGTACATAAAATTCCCAAATATGGGTACCGGTACGACAATACAAGTACCGAAAATACCCGATATAGTATGGTATCGGTACCGATGGCAAAATCCAAGAAAATACCAGTACCGGTATTGTACCGATCCTGAAACCTCAAAAATTCTATATCAAATTGGTACCACTGGTACTCGGTACCCTTTACCATCCCTAGTTGTAAAGGGTAAACACCATGTTTCAGAATTCTCTTTAACCAGACGAAGGAGAGGGATCCAAGAGGCAATTTTGGGAGCTATCATATAATTCTGAAAGGCTTTCGATCCATAATCCATCTCGGTTCTAAGCCGATTGAAGATTTCAACAACATTAAGAGCAGCGAATTCACTTTGATCACCCCTAGGTGTAGGTTTAGTTTGTAATTTTTCTCAACCGCCCATGTTCTGGTTGTCAGACATGAATTGTTTGATTTCTTTCCTATATTGTTAATTAAGAAGTCATGTAATTGATTTAACTAACATCCCGCCCTCCTAAACCCTACAGATGGCTTTGTTATTGGTGCGAGTTCTCACTGGACATCATTGTTGTTGTAATCTTATGGGTTTTAATTAAAAGATGATAAGTTTAATAACGTCCTAGCTTTATGTTCTTAATTGGTTAACTTTTTAGGTCAAAACGGTCGGATCCCGTGTTGATTATCATCCTTTGTTTATCTATTGATTATGTTCATGTAATCTTTTAACAAGAAATTTGAATTTGGAAAAAGTTAATTTGTTTTAACTTCTATGTTGTATATAACAAAGCAAACTTAAAACGTTCGTTGCCTTTTTTTATATTTTTTTGACACAACACTTGGAACAAGTCAAATTTGGATTAAAAGCGAATGAGAACAAGCAATGATTAATATGCCTTTCTTAAGCCAAGATCATTGCGACATGAATCACATTGTGCGTTTCGTTTGCGAATTCTTTTTGTGTGAATAGAAATTTATTAAATAAATTGGAACTTCAAAAAATTTATATATTTGGAATCTAAACTTTCCAAAAGAAAATGGAATTTAAAGTAATTGGAATTTATAAAAGGATTTTGTATTTGAGACTTGTTTGGTTTGCGGAAGTTTCCGAAGGAAGTGGTATTTATAAAACTATTGGATTCCGTCACTACGAGCGTAACCTACCATACGTGTAACCGATGTCTAACGTGCTAAACGAAACAAGATACACTACCGACATCGGAAGCGTAACCAACACCGTCCACTTAATACATTAACCAGGGTTAGATGTGCACCGGTGCCGGAGACAGGTGTCTAATGCGTTACTGGCATTGAACGCGTAATCAACTACATGCATTGACCTCGTAACCAACGTCAAAAGCGTAATCCACGTCATACGTGATAGGAATTATCACTGGTATGAACACACACACAATTGAACTTGAAAATACTGATCGTTTATTCATTGTATCAAAAGCCGACATAAAATAGAACTAGGTTACAACTTAAATAAAGAAAATAAAGGAAAAATAATTGAATGTGCTAACAAACTAAATGAATGTTTAAGACCTAAAGAAACGGTAAAACCCATGTGCAAATTTACCACCTCCTCAAGCTTGACTCAAGCTTGACTTGTTCCCAAAGCAAATGGGAAAATATAATTAAAACCGTAAACCGGCTCAGATAACTCTAATAGCCATGACTCGGCCGTTAGACCAGGTTCACTCCAACAAACCCTCCCTCAAACTAGATCCCTTCAACTGATCTAGTTTGTCCTTGAGTGAGGACACTCCCAATTGCTTTCTCAACATCACATATGAATCTCTGTGCATTGGTTTAGTTAGAATATCATCGACTTGTTCCTTTGTTCCACAATGCACAAGTTCAACTTCTTCATTATGAACAAGATCTCTTAAGAAATGAAACCGTATACCAATATTCTTACATCTCCCATGGAATACCGGGTTCTTTGACAACTTTATAGATGATGTGTTATTACACTTAATCATCACCTTCCTGTTAACAGTAGCACTCATTTCTTACAAAAACCCTTTAACCAACATAACTTGACACGCACATGCAGCAACCGCAACATACCCGGCTTCAGTGTAAGACAATGCCACAATATTTTGTTTCTTTGACGCCCAACACACTGCTGCATTATCCCACATTACCACATATCTTGAAGTGCTTTTTTTATCATTAATATCCGCAGCATGATCACTATCAGTGTAGACATTCAATGATCCATGTCCTCCTTTTTTTATACCATATCCCATAATCCTGAGTTCCTTGAAAGTACCTCAACGACCTCTTTGCAGCAGCAAAATGAATATCAGTTGGTTTGGACATTTACATGCTCAGCAAACTAACAACAAATAGCATATCGGACCTAGTAACAGTGATGTACATGAGGCTTCCCACAACCTGCTTGTAAACAGACTCATTTATTTCTTCCCCTTTATCTTTGATTAATTTAGTGCCAGGAACAAAACAATGGGGTTCACCACTGGATTGCAATCAATCATATTGAATCTCTCTAGAACCACTGCAGCATACTTCCTTTGACTCATGTGCACCCCATATGCAGTTTGAGTGATCTCTATTCCGTGATAGTACCTCATCTTACCCATATTAGTCATCTCAAATTCAGAATTCATTGAGTTTCAGAATTTGATTAGCATATCTTCATCATTTTCGGTAACGTACAAGGCTTTCTTCAACTTATAGACCATATCTTTCTTTCCCTTCACAGCATAACCTTGTGGTTGTTGGACATATACATCCTTTTGAATGTCACCCAGCAAAAATTAAGACGTGACATCCATTTGGTATATATTCCGGCCCCTTTGAGCCGTAATTGCAATCATGATTCGGATTGTATCCATTCGAGCCACGGTTGCATATACTTCCATATAGTCAACACCGAAGTCCTAACCAAATCCTCTTGCCACAAGTCCTACCTTATGCTTATCAACCTCACCTTTCTCATTTAGCTTGGTTTTATATAACCATTTGACACCAATACACTTGGAATTCTCAGGTAATTCAACAAGATTCCAAGTATTGTTCCTTTCAATCGATTCAATTTCATGATCCATGACCTTCCTCCACTTTTCATCTATCACAGCTTCATTAAACCTTACTAGATCATACACAAATTCAACAGGTTCCACTCCCATATTGGTAACATAGTCATCCAAATAGATTGGAGGTCTTCTTGATCTACCCTCCCTAGTTGTTTGGTTACTAGGACTTGGATCAAGAATGTCATTGGTGAGTTGCCCATCCAGAATATCATGTTCTTCTTCCATTTCGTCATCATCAATTTGCAACTCTTCCATGTGAATCTCATCAACATCATAATTACCCAAAGTCAACTCACTCTCCTGACCCTTCTTCTCAACATTGTTCCAATCCCACGCTTTATGTTTTTCAAAAATTACATCTCTACTCACCACCACTTTATTAGTCTTGGGATCAAAGAGTCTATATGCCTTTGATTCATTAATCATACGAATCAGGATTCATACATGACTCTTATCACCAATTTTGGATCTTTTTCCTTTGGTATATGCACAAGAGCTATGCATCCCTAAATTCACAAGTGATCCACAGTAGGCTTCATTGTACTCCACTGCTCCTCAGAAGTCTTGCCTTTCAAAGCTCTAGCAGGACTCCTATTGAGCACATAGAAACTCCATAGAGTTGCTTCAGCCCAAAAGGTCTTTGGCATATTTTTAGCAGCAAGAAGAGCAACTACCATGTTGATGATAGTTCTATTCTTTATCTCGACTACACCATTTTTTAGGGGTGTAGCCGGTAGTTAACTGTCTACGAATTCCATTGACCTTACAAAACTTAGTGAAATGCTTAGAAAATTATTCACCTCCCCTATCATTTTTAAAGCCTTTACCTAGCTTCCAGTTTCCTTTTCAACTAAGGCCTTGAAAGTTTAAAACTCTCAAAAGCCTCATATTTTTCGGATAGTAGGTACACCCGACCCTTTCTGCTATAATCATCAATAAAGCTAATAAAGTATCTCTTACTTGACTTGGAGGATGTAACAACGGGCTCACAGATAACTGAATGAACAAGTTTTGACACTTTTTTGGCTCTCCATATGTTGAACCTAAGAATGGGCTTTCTTGATTGTTTGCCCACCATGCAATCACTACAAATGTCTTCATAAACGAGAAAGACGGGAAAATCCCTTACCATTTTACTTTGTTGGAGCTCCATCATCCCAGTCTTACTCATATGCCCCAACCTCTCATGCCATAGTCTAGCAAGAGTTTCTTCACTTGACTAGTTGCAGCCAGTTTCCTCTTGTGTTTCAAGTTTCCTTTTCTCCTATGAAACATCTTATTCATGCTCATGTGACTTTGAAGGATCAATCCTTTATCAGGGTGATAAACTTTGCATTGATCACCTTGAAACAAAAATCATAAGCCCAACTACAGCAACTGTTCAACACTTAGGAGGTTATTCTTCAAGTCAGGTTCGTAGAAAACATCACCAACCAAGAACGTAGCTTCATTTAAATAAATTTTTACACTGCCCTTTCCAACTACTTGTATTTTTGTGTTATTACCCAACCTCACGGTATTAGAGAAGCTTCAATAAAGATTAGAGAACCCCTCTTTAGCTCCACACATGTGCTTTGAACAACCTGAGTCCAAGAACAAGGTAAGTCCTTTGGTTTCAAGTTCTGTGTGAGACATGAACACTGACGGTTCATCATCAACCTAAGCCATCAATGCTACTTCTTCTCCCTCTTCAAACCAGCATAATTGGCCTCCTTCCATGATGGACACTCATATGAAAAGTGACCAAGCTTGTGACATTTATAGCATTCAATAGTTTCCTTTGCATGCCTTCCTCTACCTCTGCCTCTACCTCTTTAACCAAACCTTCCTCCTCATCTTCCTCTACCTCTTGAACTTTCACCTATTTCAGTCTTCAAAACTTGGTCATCCTCTTTCTCAACCTTCTCACTCTTTTGTAACTTTTGTTAATGAATCACCAGAGCCCCTAGAAGTTCATCAACAGACATAGAAGTTGTATCTTTTGACTCCTCAATAGACACAACGACATAGATGTATCTCTCGGTGAGGGTTCTGAGGATTTTCTCCACAACCTTTTCATCGGACATGACCTCACCATTACTTCTCATTTGATTTGTAATGCTGAGGACCCTGCCGAAGTATTCTGAGATCGTCTCAGAATTCTTCATCTCCAAAACTTCAAAATCCCTTCTAAGTTTATGTAATGAATTTGTGAATGAGAAATACAATTTCCTATCTTCATAGGAATCAATGGGAGAATGTAAAATTGCTCAAGTGGGCTGTTGGGCGTAATCGTAAGAAACACTTTTCATTTCATCCATGTAGTTCCGTTTCTTACTCTAAAAATTAGGAAAGACTAGTCAGAAATAGTTGGGTTGGTCCGACCAAGAAAGGCATGGGACTCTTTGGGCATTGCTTGGGTCAAGTGAAGTAAAGACTAGCTACCTATAAACGAAACAAGAAACAGAAAGACTTCCCTCTAAACATCACTAATAAAGACTTGTAACATAGACTTCTTAACCCTTTCATTAACAGCATATCTCTTATTCATGGCTTCCCATATTGCCTTTGAGGTTCTCCTGTCAAGGATAGTCTCAAACATAACCCGGTCAATACCTTGATATAGGTAATGCTTGACCTACACGTATATAACCCTTAACTCTTCCAGCTTCTTCCTCTAAGCTTCAGATTGAGCCACACCGACTTGTGGCTCAACAATGCTTAGATTAATTAGCCCCCACATTTTTTGCCCGCAGCAAATTCTCCATCATCTTGCTCCAATGCTCATAGTGTCCACCGAACACCGGCACTTTCATTTTCTCACCGGCCATTGAAACCATGCTCTCTCTTGATAGGATCGGTAATTTGGCTTTGATACCAGATGATAGGAATAATCACGGGTATGAACACACACACAATTGAACTAAAATACTTATCGTTTATTCATCGAATCAAAAGCCAGCATTATATAGAACTAGGTTACAACTTAAATAACGAAAATAAAGGAAACAAAATTGAACGTGCTAGCAAACTAAATGAACGTTAAAGTCCTAAAGAAACAGTAAACCACACGTGCAGATTTACCACCTCCTCAAGATTAACTTGTTCCCAAAGCAAATGATGAAAACATAATTAAAACCCTAAACCGGCTCAGACAACTCTAACATCCATGACTCAGCCTTTAGACCGGGTTTACTCCAACGATACGCGTAGTCGGTTACCATTATCGGGTGCGTAACTGACACAATCATTATATGCACTAGATGGTTTATTGGTGTCCTATTCTTTATACATTAATTGGCGTTAGATGATTTAACTGGTGACTGGCGCGCTACTGACGTCGGACGCATTACCAAATTCAAATGCGTAGGCGACGCCAGACTCATAGCCGGTTACTAGTGTCAGGCGCGTAATCGGCATAACCAGCATCAGATGTGAAAATCATGTCTGGTGTGTGGATAACGTAGTTATTGGCGCTAGACACATTAATCAGCACTAGTTAGCATCGATGTCGGCAAGCATCACTACCAAATATGTATTGATATGGAACCATACTAGGAGTTAACTACCATCTATGAACCAGAATGCCTCCACAAGTGTGGGGTGTTAGTGATTTTAGTTTAATTAGGTATTAACTTGTTGATCAAGTTAATTGTAAGATGAATCTAACTAAGTCGGGTGTGGGGTGTACGGTTATTTGATCTTATTATAATTTATAATCCTATTGGTTCTTAGGGGGGCGAATCCCCTAAGTCATGGTGTAACATTCTACTTCGATCTGATACTAATAAATAAAATAAATTTCATTTACTTAAGGGTGTTTTATTATTCAGTTAAGTTAAATAAAATAATAGAGTGTGGGCTTGAACAATAAAAGATGGAATAAGGGATGATGATGGGCATTAGGTCCATGGGCTTAAGGGTATATAAACTCCATGAAATCTCCCAAAAACCCTAAAACCCTCATTTCCATCTTCTAGCCTCCATACACACTCAAAAACACACACAAACACCCTCATCATTTCGGACCTAGATCCGAGTTGAAAAAAGGTTGGATCTCGTGTTCAATATCATCATACAATAAAATAAATACGCCCAGATCCACGTATTGGACCCAAGTCGAAGTAAAACCAAACCTATAAGGTACGTTTTAGATGTAAAGGTTAAGATTTTGAGGTCGGTTTGCCCTAAGATTTGATACTAAGGAAAATCGGGCCTTATTATGTAATAAAAATGTAAACTTGAACATAATCGAGATGTTATGTATGAAATGGAACAAACGGGTAACGTTTGGAACGGGTTAGCGCAAGAAAACGATGTCGTTATAGACCAAGGCTCGTTTCTTATGAAATACAGGCGAAACGAGTCGAAATGAAAGGCTGGAAAGTGATAAGAACGAAACCATGTGTGAATCAAGCCCTTAAAAAAATTTATTCATAAGAAAAGTGATCGAATCAGTAAGTAATCGAAGTGATTAGAAAAGTAATCGAATCAAGAAGTAATCGAATCGAATCGAAGAGTAACCGAATCAAATTGTAATCGAATCGAATTGAAAAGTAATCAAATCGAATGGCCATTCGATTAGAATCTATCATTCAATTAGAATCTCTATTCGATTAGAATCTCCATTCGATTAGAAATGTCATTCGATTAGAACTGTGATTGGATTAATTTGGTTCAAACTTCAGTTTTTCTGATGATTTTTAGTAAAGGACTATTAATGAAAATGAAATTTTTCCAAGCTGACCTGGCAGCTCGACCCCAGCCAGCGGCTCTGCCCCTTAGACCCTGCTAGGGGTTGCTGCCCCTAGACTCCGCTGCCAGAGGCGCTGCCCCTGGACCCCCGTAGCTAAGGGTTACACTAGTATAGAATTATGATATAGTCAGAGGTAGTTAATTAATACTTATAATTATTACACAGTTAGCCGTGCACAGCTTAGGATGGGTATTACAGTTAACTCTAAGAAGCACAGGACACAAGTGAGTTTCTAGCCCCATTTCCTTGTAATGTTTTCGGGGCTGTGTGTATACTCGATGTGATTAGTTAATACACTTACTAAGTGGTAAGTGCATGTTATGTGATTGTTTTATTAATGATGTATGAATGATATAGAAAAGATTAAGAGTATGTATGAAAGTATACAAATATAAATATAAATATAAAGAAAGTAATGTATGGTAAGAGGGTGGCAGACCCTAATAATATCTGTGAATGAGGGTGGCAGACCCTAATAATATCTGTGAGGTTGTGAGGTTATAGGGCAAAAGGCTCTTTACAACGTATAAGTATGTAAAGTAAGATAAAATATGAAAGTATGAAAGAATGAAGGTACGAAAGTATGAAAGTAAGATTGAACGTATATACTTATGAATGTACAAAATAAAGTAAAGCATGTTAAGTATGTAGTATATGAATGTATTGTATGTTGCCTTATTAACTAGAACTCGCTCAACATAGCTGACTTTTAGTATGCACGCAGGTGAATAGGCTAAGGCAGCTCACTTGAATGAAGGCACATGGCATTGGACTGCAGATACTGGCATCTTGAGAAGAATGTTGTGATGTTTTAAAACAACTTTTAAATTATATTTCAAGACAAGAGTTTAGTTTTTGAGACTATTTGAATGATTTTGTAATATATGGTTGATGTTTTTATATTTTGCGTGAAGTTTTATTCACTCTGATATATAGAACTATGTTTATGAGTAAATCCGATGCCAAAGTAGGGCATCGGGACCAGGGCTATATGCACTAGATGATTTACTGACGTCCTATTCTTGATACATTAACTGGCGTTAGTGCATTAAATGGTGAATGGAGCGCTACCGACTTCAGACGCGTTAGAAAATTCAAATGTGTAGGCGACGCCAGACTCATGGTCGGTTATTAGTGTTGGGCGCGCAATCGGCATAACCAGCATCAGATATGAAAATCATGCCAGGTGAGTAGATAACTTAGTTATTGGCGCTAAACACGTTAATCGGCACTAGTTAGCATCGATGTCGGCAAGCATCACTACCAAATCTGTATTGATACCGAACCATACTGGGAGTTAACTACTATCTATTAACCGGAATGCCTCCAAAAGTGTTGGGTGTTAGTGATTTTAGTGTAATATGAATCTAATTAAGTCGGGTGCAAGGTTCACAGTTATTTGATCGTATTATAATTTATAATCCTACTGGTATTTAGGGGCGAAGCCCCTAAGTCATGGGGGTTCCAAGGGGGGGAGGGGGCAACAACCCCTTGGCGGGGGTCTGGGGCAGCGCCCCTGGCTGGGGTCAACAGGAGCGTCCTTTGATGTTTTGAATTTCAAACATGTTGTGATAACTACTAAGTAGTTATAAGTGACCCAACCCTAATATATCATTCTTCTTGATCATACGTAACTTCTCTGGTTTATTATAACATACACACATCCATACTTGATTCATGCTCTCAAACATGAGTTTCACTCGGTCAGAATATTTGGGAATCAGAAATAATTTTGATCTCAAAGTGTTTACACAATTCTCAGATATCCAAAGTAATTGTTTGCAGAAAATCCCCAACATGGGGGTGAGGGTTGGATATTTTATTTTTGTTTGATAAATCTTTCACATCTTCAAATGATTGTGAAATCCATCATATGGAACTAAAAAAAATTTCAATTATAATTCATATGCTAAGTAAACATAGGGTGAATGAAATTAATATTCAATTTCAATAGATTTTGAGTACCAAACACATAAAGAGAAAGAATTTATACTCCAATTTGTTTGAATTTCATAAACCAAATGTGCTTAATGTATAAATAATCAAGGTTTTTGTTTCCTTTGAAATCAAGATTCAGGGGTTCAACAATAAACATTGAGTGCTGGATTGTGATAGATACCGATAACACTGACCGATTCAAAATGTTGTTCACAACTTTCTTCAAGTGCTAATTATTAAATTGAATCGTATACATGGGAACAACTATGCCAAAGTAAATTGACAAGAGATTCTGCTTATCCAGGTCAGCTTTGATAAAACTAAGAAAAGCTAACCAAATGCAAAAATAAATTAATTATTTCTTTTTTTAAAAGAATTGGTTTATATGAATAGAATAGAGATTGAACCAGGACTCAAAACCATTATTGTATTGTTGTCAAGCTCCGGCCTAGACCTTCTTCGCTGATTCATATAGAAATTAAAAACATCCATAATTGTTCAAGGTGGATACAGGAGGGGTGGAAGACTTCATTGCGGGAATCCCTAAACCGCGGTTTGCAATTAAAGTGGTTGCCACGGGTGATATTATTATGGACTTGGCCCTCCTTGATCGTATTTTCGCCTTTCCGTTAAAGACGGTTAAAATCATCCCTCATAGTTGTCGCATGGGATTTTCCAGGCCTTAGCGCGTTGCACATTACAAGTTTTCGGGCCTTCTAGCCGACAATAATGTATGTCTGGGAATAGGAAGTCCTTGCAATGCTTGTCTATTCAGCGAGATTGGCAACTAGGGGGGTGGAAGTGGGTGTGTTGAACTAATCTCGTCGCTCTTTAACTAACCAACGGATATGATCCTGCGAACCGTTGAGGCCTCCTTTGAGGGTGATTATTTTAGGGATGGCGTTAATGTTAAGCAATGTATTCGGAAAGTTACATATGGGAACTTCACGGCCGCAGTTAAAGTTTTGTGCTCTTCAGTTGTTGCTCCTCTTGGTGATGCAACTATAAAAGCGTTGTTGGATAAGCATCCGAGCTTGCCCCCGCCTTCCTTGCCCAGGGCCTTACTCTCGGAGCTCCCTTTGGTTGTATACATTGAAAGTGTTCTTAGTTATATTAAATCTTTCCCCAAAGGGACTTGTTGTGGGAGAGATGGGCTGAGAGCCCAGCATATCATCGATGCCCTACGTGGGGAAGGATCAACGACTGTTGTGGGGTTGATTAAGGTTATTACAGGCGTGGTTAATTTGTGGCATTAGGAGGGGAGGAGATTCCCGGGTGCTTTGGCAGAGTTTGTGGCTTTGACCCCTTTAACTCCGCTACTTAAGCCTGACAATGGGGGTTAGGCCCATTACTGTAGGCATGATTTGGATAAGGCTTTTATCTAAGGTGGCTATGAGGAGTTTTAAGAAAGATATGGCAAAATACCTTGGCGATTTTCAATTTGCTGTGGGGATCCCGAGCGAAGAAGAGGAGATGCTTCATAGCGCATATAGGTTTCTAAATATGTTCCATTATGATGGGTCACTAGCCTTGATTACAGTTGATTTTTCTAATGCCTTCAATCTAGTGGATAGGACGACCCTCCTACAGAAGGGTTCGTGCCAGATGCCCATTTATCTCCCTATGGGTTAATTTTATATGCATGCAACTAGCTAGCTTATATGTGGGGAACGAATGTATTTCATCAACTACTGGTGTTCAACAAGGGGATCCTTTGGGACCCCATTTATTTGCGTTAGCTTTACACCACACATTCATCGGGTACGATATTGTTGAAAGTTGCTTTTCCATGCATGGTACTTAGATGATGGCACGATTATAGGAGATGCCATTTAAGTGACTAAAGCCTTAGATATTATTAAGTATGAGGGGGCATGTTTGGGGCTTGAGCTTAATATTAAAAAAAAACAAGTTTTATAGCTGTCTTGCAATGGGGTAAAGACAAAAATATGTTTATTTCCTAGCGGGATCGGGAGGACGAAGCTGGGTGTGAAATTCCTTTGGGCGCGATTAGCCGGGACGCTGGTTTTATCGGTAGCTTGGCCTTTAACAGAGTTTCAAACGCATTGGACCTAATGAGATGTATTACTCGTCTGTGTGACCCTCAATGTGGGCTCCTCTTTCTTCGCTCCTATATGGGGTTTGCTAAATTGTTATCTGGTCTCTAAACATGCCAGCCTATGTTTATTAAGGATGCCGTCTATGTTTTTGACAACGGGCTCCGAGAGGTGATCAAGGATATTGTGGTATATGAGGGTTCATTTTTTGGGGATTTTCAATGGAGGCTAGCCTTTCTCCTGATCCGTTTTGGGGGCTTAGGTTTATATTCAGCTGAGGATGTTCCCACATATGCTTGCGTAGCATCGAGAGCACAATCGTGGAAGTTACATTACCACATTTTGCGGGATTGTGGTATTGATGATATGGATTTGGATTATGGGTGTGCGATGGATTGTTTGCATAGTTCCCTTCTCAATCTTGATCTTGGAGGGTTCGCTAATAAGGGCACCCGCCCCTATACAGCCCAACATGCTTTAGCGAGTGCCCTTAATAGTAAAATCGTCCAAAGTTTGGGAGAAGTTTAACTTATCAACTCGCCAGAGAGCGGTGTTAGAATGCCTTCAGACTCTCCATGCTCAAGATTTCTTGACCGTCATCCCCATCTAAGGGTTGGGGCAGCACATGTCAGCAGTGGAGTACCGGGCCATTCTTAAATATCATTTAAAGATTCCACTGTTCCCTGTTGATGAGCCATGCCCGGTTTGTCGTAAAGTTTGTTTGGATAATTTTGGTGAACATGTCATTCATTGCAAGGAGCTTCTGGGTCTTAAACACATACATGATTTGGTCAGAGATGTACTTTGTCAGATCCCCTTAAAAGGAGGTCTACTCTCCGACCAGCAGACGTTCTTGTGTTTGGATGGGCAAGGGGAAGCACACTTGTACATACCTTACTCGAGTATCACCTTGTCGGGCTTAGGGATACCGTTGTTAGACAGGCTGTGTTAAAGAGGCAGAATCATGAAAAAATGCTAAGAATTAGAAAACATGTGCCAAGAATCAACACGCCTGCTTTTGATACATTTGGGTCTCTTGCCCCCGAAACTATCACATTTCTTAAAAGAGTTCAATGCATAGTAACTTATCAACGCCAAAAAACCATAACTTTGTTTTTTAGTAGGATCGAGTTTGCCATTTAAAAGAGGGTGGCGGCGTAGCTTGTCAAATGAATCCTTTTATTCAATAAAAAAATATGAAAGTTAATATATTATTTAAGTAATTATTGTTTTTAAAGATTTGTTGTTGAGGGAGTGACAAACACGGCTTACTAGAAGACACAGACTTCCATGTGTTGATGGAATGGAAGCATATATGGAGATGGACGATTGGCAGATGCAAGCAGGTCGATGACCAAGTAGCCTCCAATTCACCATCATCTTTCTAAATCAGTTGTTAACACTCATTGCATTTTAACTTCTTTTTTGCAGGGATTATTGTATGCAGCTGATCTCTCTCATCCAAAGGTGCTGCTACTACTACTATCCTATCATCATATCATGCTTTTTTCATCAGTTGATTGAATCATATATATGTCTTTTTATTTATCTATTTATGTTCATTTCTCAACCGTTTATCCTTTGCAAACTGTAGTTCCAGTTATTCTTTTGCACCAGGAAAATAATAGAGTTTATTAATATATAGCCTGTAGGCCCAAGATAGGTTAATCTAGTGCTTCTAGGTTTATCACTGGTATATATATATTGAGGGTTTTCATTCATTCTAATCACTACATTCGTATATATTTATTCCATTCACTTTTACAATTACTAAACACTAATGCACAAATATGTGAAACTGTATTTGTAACTTACCATGAAAGAAAAAAAAAGAATTGATGCATATTTTGGGAACCTTTTAGTGATAATTACATATTATTTTAAGGTATTGGTTAGACGTAACTATCTGGACTCATTTACTGGTAAAGGACGTATTGCGTATATGGGTTATTTTTCATCTCTAACGGGTCAGTCGGTTTAAGCTTTTTTTTTTAATACAAAATTTGAGTTAAAAGGGAAATCGATGAATTGGTTGACAGGTCAAACAAACTGAAAGTCACCAGAAGTGTTTCCATGTGAATACAATCTTGTAATTTTATCTAAGAAATTTAGATTGTCATCGTAGTAACATAGTTTTCATGATCATATTAAACGCATAAGTGGTTTATAAAAATCCCAGAGAAAGAAAAAAATAGTGTTATTAATATTAGCTCTGGATTTGATACCTAACTGTTTGATGTGCTTACTGTAGGTAAGCCTTCTTGAGAAGCTGGCATGCGAATACTCACTAGAGCGGTTCATATACGATCCTTCATGTATGGATGACACTGTAAAATCAGTTTTTCTTGCTTGGGAGAACAAAGCTGAAACTATATTGCATGTGATTTCAAACAAATATGAAGAACTTGTTTCAAAATCCTTGAATTCTGGCTGGATGAATGTGGTTGTAAGTAAGTAATATATACCAATTCACAAAAAATCTGTTTATATGTCCATATGTCAAATGTTTTTATCCTTGACAACCATGTAAACATGTGAAATAATCTACCTATGTGTTAGATGTTGATGGTGATGATGGAAGCAAGAATCCAAATGGGATCTTCATAAATAAACTAGAAGAGTTGCCTATGATAATATGTGATTTGAATAGAAAGGTAATAATTGTTGTTTCGATATCTTGAATGCCAAAAATAATCTATAATTTTGTGTTTTCTTTTGTTTATATTTGTTTTTATTCTTTCAAGCAGTGTAGTGAGGATAATGTGGTTGTCGGTTATGTTATGAAGCCTTCTCGAGAACAAGATTTTGCAAAGGTGAGAACTTTTCACTTCTAATTAGTAAAGAAGCACCTTAAAAATGACATTGAAAAGTTTACCTTTTTGTCATTACAGTTTTGAAAGATAAATATATTATGTTTTTTTGCAGAGAGGTGCGTTTCCGTTAAACCCTACCAAAAACGGGTTAATATTTCTGCCTCTCACCTTTGACCTCCCGATGCTAAATCAGTTGAAAAAAGTGGATATTGTTATTCATAAAGCAACCGATGAAATTTCTTCAATTGAAAGAAGCAGTTCTTGTGATAGTAATGTCATTTACACCACTAGAATGCAGGAATTACAGAGGTAAAACTACCTCTATTTCAATTCAAACTTCATGAGTTAAGACTCAACGAATTTATAAGTTCAAATTACTCTTCTAGTAAATATATATTATAAATCTGATTGTGCATCAGGTATATAGGTGAACTGCCAGATTGCTGTGTGATTGATCCGTTTAAGAACATTTTTCCAGTTGTGGATCGGTTGAAAATTCAAGAGATCCTACTGGGATTGGCGACTCTGAAAACAGAAAGCCAATACAAAATCAGAGGGGCCTATTTTCTAAAGGTTGTCTACATAATAAATATATATGAATTATGTATTGTATATTGTATATTTGTTTCTTTTCTGCATGTTAGATTGTCAACTTTGGCATTGATTTTAACTGTGAATAGTTGGTTGCAGGTTAACTTTGAGGATGTTCAATTGAAACAAAGGCTGCATGAAGCTAAGTTATCCCTGCCAAGTATTGTAAAACCTCAAGTTGCTTGTGGTGTGGCTGACGCCCACAGTATGGTAAGACATGCTGATTTCTTAAGTTTGCTTTCTAAATACTTGAGTTTATTATGCGTTGACAAAGGATGTTGACTTGAAGACTTCATGGTGAAAACCTAATTAGAATCCGTGAGGCTTCTAAGGTTCAAAGCCCTCAAATCATACTTTTACCACATTTTCTGTTTTACACACCCTGTTCTCGCTTCAAAAAGACATAAGTATCACACTCTCGATAATGTTAAATCACTTTTACTGGGACAATGGTCTTAAGATTACTTTTATTCACCGCAGTGACATAAAGTGGAAAGATCACCAATCCATATTAATACTATTAAGGGTTTTACCGGATTTATCACCCTCCAAGTGTAGATGCAAACATTCTTAGGAATGAATGTGTGCCATTTAGTAACTAAAGTGTTGGCTCCAGCGACTCTTTTGAACGTTTTGCTGTACCTCTCTCATCCAAGAATCAAAACCCACCTATCCCTACGGTTTAAAAAGCCTTATATTTAATACACAACATTAGCAAAAACCAATGGTCATTTTTCTAACATAGTAAGGTGTAACTATTAACATCTTATCTAACTTTATTTCATCGACGGACTTATGTACTATTTGGCAGGCCATCGTCTTTAAAGCTGCTGATTTCATAGGTTTGAGCGTTCCTCTTCCAGCAGTTGTACAGGTATGCAATTTAATTCATTAAGAAGCCTTAAGCCACACAAAATTTAGTCTTTTATTTAATTGTATTTAATACGTTAGTTGTTTACAAATACAAACAAATGGATTATAACTTCCTTGTTTTGTATGAATTGCAGGAATACGTGGATCATTCATCTACTCTTTTCAAGATGTATGTGTTGGGGAAAGAGGTATTCTATGCGGTTAAAAAGTCAACACCAAATGCTGATGTTTTGAGGAAGTCATCTGAGGAAAACGGGTTCAAACCTCTACTCTTCGACAGGTACTTGACATCGAATTTATTTATTGAAATCTGAATCAATCCAACATCTTTTTAACATCTTTATGTTTATATTTTACAGTTTAAAATCTTTGCCTATTGACGGCTCTAAGGATAAAGAACAGCCCGATCTTGATATTGGGCTCATTACAGATGCTGCAACTTATCTTAGAACCGTTCTTGATCTTACCATCTTTGGATTTGATGTTGTGGTGAGTCAAAAAGTCAAACTATTGTGACCTGTTGGCATTTGTTATAACGAATGTTAGTTTTATTAAACGCGAAATTACAACATTGTTTAAATCTATTGCAGATTCAAGAGGGGACACACGATCATGTTATTGTGGATGTAAATTACTTGCCATCGTTTAAAGAAGTGTCTAATGACCAGGCGATTCCTGCATTCTGGGATGCTATTAGAATGAAGTATCATTATGAGAAAGGGTGTCCGTGTTTAGTGTGTATTTGTGTGTGAAATAATGTAAGTTTGTGTAAGCTAAAGTATTTAAATGTTGTGACTATGTACTTTTGATTTTGTTTAGGAACTAGCCACAGCTGGCAGATGGAGTTAATTAATAAAACAGTTGAGGTTAAGAGTAGACGCTGACCAACTTTTATCTCGTTGACATGTTTTCATTTTCGCTATATTCGATATTGATAATTTCATAATTTGATGAAATTTATATAGAACGAAACCTATATGAATTTTGATCCATTGTTTTGAGGATGTATTCGGTGGTAGGGCGTAGGGCGCCACGTAGTGATGTACTTATGGTCTTTTATCGGTGATATAAATAAATAACATATGAGAAACAAGTATCAGATATTATATAACACATAAAACACTTTTTAAATGTTAGATGATGTTAGTGTTTAGTATGTGGGTCCGATCCTGTCACTCTTACTCTTTCCATTAAAAAGAGCAATCAAATATATTCAAATTTATATCAGTCGGTAAAAATTTCTCAATTAAAATAAGTGTATGAATTAATGAGTTTGGCCTAGTTGAGAATGACGGGTTGTAAAAAAAATATTTTTTTCTTTTTGGAAAGTGATAATAGAAAATAAAATTTAGGACTGTTAGAAATACATTTGTAGCATAGTGTTACAGACTTGTATCTACAAGTTCACGAATCTATTAGCTTTGCTGACCAAAAAGAAACATCAATTCTATGAATCACCTCCTATTGCATTACAACACTTTACAAGCAATTTTACAACTTGTTTTCGTGCGCCATCTTAAATCTTGCATATCGTTATATGTGTTTCAGATCAAACATTATTTGCCTTATTTTGTTTGACTATTCATGTCTTTTTGGTATGCTCTTTGAAACATCTTGTACAATATCGACTTGAATTGTTGTCTAGGGATATTTATAAATTCTATTTTTAAAAAATAAACTGTTGTTTATAAAAATGTCCACACACAACTAATTAGTTGCTGGTGATCTCAATTCTCATTGATTAGACTATTTGTACACAATAAAACTTATAAAAAGTGACACGTGACATAATTGTACCCGCTAATACATATACATAGAGATGTTCAACGAAACCGGTTCCTGGAACCGAACCGGTGGACCCGAACCGGACCCGAACCGTTTTTTGTAGGAACCGGACCCTATTTGATTCAACCCGATGATCCGTGATCGGTTCTTGCATTTCTGATTGGGGGCGGGTAGGAACCGGAACCGAACCGGAACCGGTTCTGGAACCGAACCATCCGGAACCGGTTCCTAACCGGTTCTAGCCGTTGGATCGAATATAGCCGTTGGAAATCGTTTTTTTGACCGTTTTTTGACCGTTGGGGTCAAAAATAGCCGTTTTTTGGCTCCCTCAAGCACCCCACTGTATTTGGTGTCATGGGTTCATCACAACACTCAAAACGCAAACCCGAACGCAAAAAAAATACAAAAAAACGCCATTACAACGTTTTGAGTTCTCTAATCTCTTGTTTTCTCTTCTTCTATATTCATATTTGTTGTTATGGCTGCCTCACAATCATCGGTTGGTCAAGGTTCCAACGCCGAACCAAGTTTCGTTCGTATTGTACCTCATAATCGTAATCAAGAGATTTGGTGCAATTGGGATTTGGTTGAATTGAGTGACCATTCATTGAAGGCTCGGTGCAAGTTTTGTGGGATTTATTTAAACCCACTTTCGAATTCAAATTTGAAGAAACACATCGAAAAACCGTATTGCAAGGCTTTGAAAAAGAACGTCGATTCGCAACAAACGCAAATGGATAGTGAAGGCGGAATATTTACATACCAAATTGATCGAGTTCAAGATCGTATGGCGAAGTTTGTGATTCAAGAAGCTTTGCCGTTTAGCCACTTCGACAACCCTCGCTTAACCGCCATGATTCGAGATACGCTTCAACCACAATACACTCACGTAAGTCGTCATACTCTTAAACGTTATTGTTTAAAATTGTGGAAGAAGGCCAAAGAGGTACTAATTGCATATTTTGAAAATATAAATACGGGAATAAACTTAACTAGTGATGTTTGGTCGGCTCCACATGGTCTACCCGAATCTTATCTTTGTGTCACCGCTCATTGGGTAGACCCGTCATCGTGGGAAATGATGAAACGCACCATTGCTTTCGAACTCTTTGAGTATCCACATACGGGAGATAATTTGTTTGAAATTTTAGATTATGTTATAAGAACTTATAAACTAGAAAATAAAATATTTTCAATGGCATTTGATAACGCGTCGAATAATACATCGGCAGTTGATAAATTAAAATTAAAATATACGCTGATTTGCAATGGTGTATTTTTTCACTCAAGGTGTGTTGCACATATTATTAATTTAATCGTGCAAGACGGACTTGCTTCGAATGAGGTTACATCGGTTATAAACGATTTTAGACTAATGATACATGAAGTTTTTAAGAAAAGTAAAAAAAGACAAATGGAATATAGAAAATTTTGTAAAGATACGGGAAGAAAAGCTTTGGGAGCTAATTGGGATGTACCTCATCGATGGAATTCCACTTGCATAATGTTTCAAAGTGCTTTGAAACAAAGAGAAACTTTACAAATGTTTCATTCTAGTCTTGCCGAGAATGATTTGGCAATCCCCTTTTCAAATGAGAAATGGGAAATTATCAATGACTTATCGACTTTTCTTGAAGTTTTTAAAACATCAACTACGAAACTATCGGGAACGTATTATCCGACAAGTCCCTTGGTTCTTTCGGAGTTATTTTTAATCGTTAACAATCTTAAAGAATTTGAAAATAAAAGTCCAATGTTTTCAAACATCATATTACTAATGAAGTTTAAATTAAAAAAATACTTTCTTGAATTGCCACCGGTTTTTACTTGCGCCGCCGCTTTAAACCCAATGTTAAATGTTACGGGGGTTGAATGTGTGATAGACGAAATTTTTTCAGCCTTAGATATGCATGAAGTTGACCCAAACTTTTCAACAGAGGCAAAAAATGATTTTAACTTGAATTTTAAATTTATGTATGACTTTTATTTAAATAAATATGGGTCAAACATACACATGCCTATGCCGGGGGGGTCTTCATCAAGTTCAAGTGCTACTAGAGTACGAGATCCCATGATTAGCCTTATGAACACCGTTCGCAACGTAACGGCTAAAAAACAAAGGGGTAACACCCCTTCAAGCGAACTAGGAAGGTATAGTGCAAATGATTACTCTACCGGTTTATCCGAAGAGGAATATGGCACTTTTGATGTTTTGGCTTGGTGGAAGGTAAAGGAAACCGAGTTTCCGATTCTTGCCACCATGGCCCGTGATTTACTAACCGTCCAAGCTTCTACGGTAGCTTCGGAATCCGCTTTTTCTCTTAGTGGCAGGGTAATATCGGTGAGAAGAACAAGACTAAATTCGGAGTCGGTGGAGATGTGCATTTGCTTAAAGGATCACTTGGACTCAATCGATCGTATTCAACACGTAACCACTCTCGAAGATGAAACACCACTTGATGTTCGAGTGCACGACGAACAAGAAGACATTTCTACAAGTAATTCCGAGGAAGAAGTCGCCGCTCAATAATTACGACGAACAAGAAGGCTTTTCTAGAAATAATATGTCACAATTTAATATTTATAAGTTTAATGTTTTGTTAGTTTGTTTTTGAAGATTTTAAAACATGTAACCTTTTTTTTTTTGAACTTCTTAAAGTAAATAAAATGAATTTTATGTTAATTGTTTTGTTTATTTTTCATGCTATACAAATACGAATCGTAGTTTAGAATCCAAATCGCAAACGAAAAACGAAAAAAAAAAAACTAAATGCACTTGTATTGCAAATCCAATGAACAAGTTTACATTGTACAATGGTTACATATTTAACTGATGATGTTCCAACTGATGAAACTCTGCAACTGATGTGTCACTGATTCATATTTTGCATCAGTGACAACAAACTCTGCAACTGATGAATGTTCCCACTGATGAGTATTCCTCATCAGTGGCAACCTTCAGTGGTTGTCTTCAGTGGCAACCTTCAGTAGTTGTCTTCAGTGGCAAACATCTTCAGTAGTTGTCTTTTCTTCATCAGTTAATTGTTTATTTTTATGTTAATTGTTTTTTTTTATTTTTCATGTTATACAAATACGAATCGTAGTTTAGAATCCAAATCGCAAACGAAAAACGAAAAAAAAATAAAATTTTTACACTGTAACCGGTTGGAACCGGTTACGGTACAGGAACCGGGTTAGGAACCGGTAAGAACCGGTTAGATAGGTTAGGGGTCCGAGGGTGGGAGAACCGGTTCGGTTCCCTAACCGGTTCGAGCCTGGAACCGGTTTAAAAGGGGGTTTTGAATATAGGAACCGGTTAGGAACCGGTTCCGGTTCCTAGTCCCAAACCGTTTTGAACATGCCTACATATACATGCTAATGGTACCTGCTAAATTGCGTATAACTTGTTATTTTAATCGATCGCTAAAAGCTAAGCCATTTGCAGTGATTCCACTCATCCATTGGACAATAGAAAGAAATGGCATTGAAGGTGATGTTGCATCATATGTTTAGAACATATATCAATGTGAAAATATGCATTGTCGCTTTCTTTGTTCTCGCTTCGCTTTGTTTTTTAGGCCATGTGTAGTAGAGGGGCTACAATTGGGGGGCGAATTGTGACACGTGGCGCCCAGTCAGCATAGAGTGGAAATTTGTTTTTGAGGTGTAATGGTGTAGGGGCTACAAGTTGGGCCCACAATGTCTTTTTTTATTATTTTCTTTTTATAATTAAACTAATTAAATAAAAACCAATTTATTTAAATAATTAAATAAAAATGTATTAAAATTAAAAAATAAATACAAAAAAATACATAAAACTAAAAAAAACACACGAATAATAAAAATAAATTATAATAAAAAAACACACCACAACAAAATACATATAAAAATACAACTTCAGTTGGTTCGGGTTGTTTCTAAGATTCATTTTGCATATACATGTATGCACACACACAACATATATACGCATACATATACATATACATATACATATATATACACACACAACATATAAACATATACATATATATATATATAGAAAAGAGTTCAAATAAGAACAAGGAGTTTCCTAGGAATGGTAAGAACCAACAAATTTTTAACATTTAACATTACAAATTATAGTGAAAGAACAATTCTAGGAAACTATATCGGTTATAATGATTAATGAGTAATTCTAGGAAACTATGTCGGTTATTGGTGATTTTAAATCTCAACCATTAATTAACATGATCCAATGGCTATGATTTATTCATAGCCTTTCTATAAAACTACTTTTTAGTATAACCCTCCCCTATATATATATATATATATCACACACACAACATATATACATATACATATACATATACACACACACACAACATATATACATATACTAGTAATATAATAATAATAAATTTCATCTTCTCCAGCGACAAATAACCCACGCCTCCGCCCATTTCGCCCCAAATTCGCCCAGGGGGGCGGTGTTCGCGCCCAAATTCGCCCCAAAATCACCCAATCCCACGCCCACTACACATGGCCTTATCAAGCAAGAAAACAAACATATTATAAAGTCACATGCTGTGACATGTGGGGTATATTAAGAGACGTTTTAAGCGACGTTTGAGTGAATATATAGCAGATACCTGAATATGATTTGTGTAGTATTTGTTGTGGATGAGGTTTTTTGTACTGCTATTGGACATAAAATGTTACAGATAGGGAGATTAGACTCATGAAAATGACACCTTCTGTGATATCACTTAAATAAGAAGATGATTTAAATGTACTTTGCCTATGTTCAAAGCATGATTGTTAAGATAGTCAAATCACAATTGCCCCTTAACCATCTCCTAGAGACTCTTAATTAAACATTATTTATTCTCTCAGCTTATTTGGATAAACATTTCAAATCAGATTTGATTATTATGACTGAAGACATAATGGCAGCTAGAGAACACATGCAACCTATATAAATGATTACCATATTCGATGATTAATAGGTGGAGAATTTAACACAGATACGAGGATATTATAGAGGTTCAAGGGTTGTCGTCGAAGATCATAGTCCATAAGTTTCAAAAGTAGTTATTCTTTCATGTTTATTATCTATATACATGTTGAAGACTATAAGTCAAGTTGACTCGGATCGTATTGTTAGTTGGAACAAAACTCCATCTTTTTAATAACTTCAAACAAACTGATATCCTACTTTGTACAATGTATAAACCATACCACAAGCAACTGTCTTAAATCAACAATCCCCATGTCTTGAATACTCACCAAAAAACATCTCCAAGAGAATATAAACTATACAAACACAAACACGCATACTCTTGACATGATGATGATGCTGGTATATATAACTTCTCAATTGTGGAAGGCTATTAAATAACTGCCAAAATACTAATTATAGACCCATTTCGTTATACACAAGCATGGTGGGTGGGTAGGTTCAAGAAGCATAATTAGGCGGGTTCACAAAGTCGCATAGCCCAAGCTGAACTCAGCTCACGAAGGCGATGAAAATACTCACCTAAAGATATTAACCCCTGAGCCGCTTGACGGGTGGTTAGATATCTTAGGGTCTGTTGAAGCGTTTCATGACGGACAAAATCCGCCTGCTCACAACAACTCAAGGATCACAATTTGTTTTAGGGCAAATACATAAAAAAAAACCAACATACTTTACTTTATGTGTTTTCTCATAAAAGCCTTTACCATTTTTTGTACATAAAAGCCAACATACTTTCTTTCTTTCATTTTCTCATAGAAGTCACTTAACGTTTTTTACACATTAAAGTCCCTCCACATTTGAAATTTGAACAAAATTGTGAATTTTTTAAATACCATGTGAAGAAAAAATGAGATGAACCAATGTTTAAAATTGGACACGACAAGGCAAAGTCCGTTCAATGTTCGTGTTTTCTTTTCCACTAGTTGATAATAATAAATAATATTTCAAAAACAATATAATAAAGGGACATGATTGTGGATTACGTAACTCAAAATAAAATAAAAAACTAATAGAATATAAAATGGTCTGTATAAATTTTAAATATGTAAAAAGTTATAAAGAAATGATTTTCTATCGCTATTATAATGTAAGATAATGTTTTCATGATTTCATCCAATCGTAATTAAGAGAATTTTTTTTTCAAATTCAATATGTTAAGGGACTTTTATGATAAAAAATAGAAGGTTTTATGTGTTAAAATTGTTAAAGCGACTTCTACAAGAAATAACAAAAAAGTATATAGGTTTTTTATGTGAAAATGATTGTTATCCCATTCTCTATCTCTATCTATATACTTCAACAGAAAAACACATTTTTCTCTAAAATTTATTTATTTTTTAGAAACCTCTCACATCCCATTAACTTTAATAATATTTCTCTTTTTCGTACACTCACAATAATTTATAGAGATTTGACTCGTCTCTATATATAGAGAAGTTTAAGAGCATTCCCAATGGGTTCTCTATCTTCATCTTTAGAATTTAACTAAAAAACATAATTTCTTTATTTATACATCATTTTCTAATAACCTCCCCCGACCCATTCTTTACCATCTCTATATTCTTTTTTCTCTTTCTTTCATATATAATCTTAACTCCTAACTATTTTGTCTTATTATCATTTTCAATATAAATTGATCTGTAATATATATTTATAAAAGGGTAGTTGGAAATGGAGTATTGTTTGGAGGCTTCCTATATCATTTCACCAAAATTTAGAGAAAAGAATGGGTTGGAGTGATTATTTGGATGTTTTTTCTAAATTTTAGAAATGAAAATGGGTATGGAGAACCCATTGGGAATGCTCTAACTTCTCTAAACCATCTCTCTATTTTAGAGAATGGGATGTGAGGGTACATTGGGTGCTTTTGTTGACTTTTCTATATAATTTAGAGATAAACTCATTTTAGAGAAATGGACTTTGATGAGTAAAAAGTCAAAAACATTAAGTATGTTGGTTTTGTTTATGGTATTTACGCTTGTTTTAATAGTATAATAAAATAAATCTTACCTGAATAACAAGCCTTACTAGCTCTTCTAATTTATCCATTGCATTATTCATCTCATAGCTACCTCCACTCAAAGCTTGGCCACAAGCCACGGCCTCAGCTAGAGTTTGTTGAAGTTTTTCCATTCCTTGTGAGAGAGAATCTTCGGCTTGCTGACACGCTTGAATCAAGTTATACAAATCATGTGATTGTTGGTCCAGCAAGTCAAGCTGTGGTACAATAACCTACACACGATGATGATAATAATAATAATATAATAAAATAATAATAACAATAATAATAAACTAACAATAATATTATCATTATTATCTAATAGATAAGCACCCATGATAGATATGCAACCAACTGTGACTCAACAGATTGTTGCTCAATGAAAGTGGGAAATAACTTTAATGATTGGGTGGAAGAAGCCCCAACCAAAAGAAAAAAAATAATATTAAATGAACAGATAATAAAACAAAGTCAAATTGTTTCATTACCTTAAGAAGGTCAGAAGGTCTAAAGCCACCAATCCACAAGAAAAGGCGTTCGGTTGGTGTTTTCCAAACGCCTGATATGAGATAGCACACATCAGCCTTTGCAGCAGTTGCTTTAATGCTGAAAAGATTTGCATAGTGGTTTAATGTGTCCTTTATAAGTATATCAAGCTCGGGATCGGGTAAAGAAGAATGCAATGCTGACTTTAAAGATTTAGTTTTTTGGTTTTGTGTTTCAACCCATTGCTCGTACTCTATCTCAAATGCACCAATTCCTGCAGGTGTCACTGAGAGGCCTTTAAAAAAACAGTTATTTCAGTAAAGAGCATATTAAGAATATATACCTGGGTTTGCATTTGCAGCTCCATGGAACCCCAGTTGACTAGCATTGACTCCACCACTCATTAAAGCACACTGCAGAAATCAAGAAAATTAAGCTATGGAATTCAATATTGCAAGGAGGGCGAGTCAATGTTGACTTACTTGTGCCTTAGTTTGTTCTAGTTCTTGTTCAAGATGAAGCAGTTTCAAGCGACTAGCTTCCAATTGCTGAACGTAGGCCTATGAAACAAGAATTAGGATTCACAGTTAGGGTTTATATAATCAAACATGTTCTAGTGTATTACAAGATTCATTTAGTTTGACACATAGTTATCAAATGCGATAAGCGCTCGAAAGCGTTGAGGCTGGGTCTAGCGCCTAGGCGATAAGCGCAAAAAAGCGCCCGATTTTGAAAAAAAAAAGCGCACATTAAAAAAACAAAAATTTTAACTTAAATAGAACATCTTATGAAGAACACATACATTCGCAGTCCTTGACATTAGGTTTTTAAAGAAAGAAATCCGGATTTAGGTTTTTTAAGAACAAAACTAACCTATAACTAACCTATAAATTCTTAGTTTATTGATGATTTTGTGTGCTATAATATTGATTGTGGAACCCCTTAAATAGTGGAGTGTTAGGGACTCCTAGAGAATAGGAACAAATTATTAAAGGGAATTTAATACGCATGGGTAGGTTTGGGAAAATAAGACTGCTCCTTAAATATCTGTTGCATGCTAATCGCAATTCATGCGCCTGGCGCTTTAAATGCACTTAAGCGCAAAAAGCGCACGCTTTTAATAACTATGGTTTGACAACGGAATTAGATGTTTTAAGAAACTAAGCTTTTAGTGGTGTCATAAGAAATGCTAAATTATGAAACTTTATGCACAATTTTGTAAAAAATGAAAGCAGTTTCGATAATGCTAAATTGAAAAGGCATCATCTACCTTACCTTTTTCCTCAACCGACTTTTTCTAGCTGCTTCACGGTTTTGTGCCAGGCGTCTCAGAACCTGAACATCAAACTTCACTTAATGAGAGGTAACTAAAATAGAATGGCATGAAACAGGATCAATATGCATTGTTGTCAACACAGTTTCCAATTCATCAGCAACTAGTCCACAATGAAGATGCAGTATCTCGTACCTTATCAGCTGGTTTACTAGCTTCTTGATCACACTGATTCAACGGTCCATTTGTTGTATGTGAAGCAGACTCCGACTAATAAAACATAATTACGCACATCACTTTTAGGAAAAACAATACTATCGTTAAAAGCATAAGAGAAAGACGAAAATGCATACCAGCTGGTTGTCTATCTTTGCATCCATCTGTATAATCATAGTTGAAGCTGCATCTTGATAAATGTTACCTTTGTAATCTCCCCACATGGTAAACTGGTGCATCGGCTCGTACACATCCATCCTCTTGGCGTTGAAATACTGAGTCGATGAAGAATTCATCCTGCTTAGTCAGTCGAATGAATATAATATGCATCCACACCATATAAAGTTAATCACAACTAAGTAGCTACAGACCTCAAACCAAAATCAACCACACAACTATCTGACCACTTTCATAAAGTCAAACCAAGTTGCAGCATAGTAAAAATCACCAACAAAAATAGCAACAACTTTATCATGAAAGTAACATTCAAGGCAACATAATCAAAAGCCATACATACATACATAAAGTTCTGTAATTTATTCAATCAATTACAAAAAATAATAATAATAATAATAATAATAATAATAATAATAATCTTCATATACTATCATAATATACTAATCTTCAACTACAGTCAACGTTTCAGCAGCTAATAAATCAAACCCATAATCAAATCATCAAGAAACATAATAATAATCAAACAAACAAAAATGAGCTGAAACATCAAACTAGAACGAATTCGAATGCTGAAAACAGGGTTTGAAAGATTTGAACGAACCTGAACTGATTACATGAAGAGCTTTCGACTGTGAGTTTAATCAATCAATTAGATTAGATAGATGATAATCTATTGAACAAACCCTGGCTAGCTTCTGGTAATCGATTGGTGAAGAAGAATCGAATTCGAAGACTACAGGTTCTAGTTTAAAATAAATTCAAATTGCATATAGATAGAAAGATAGATATATTCTATGTAATAGTAATATATATGTATTATTATAATAATATTAATATTACAGAGCATATAATAAAATGGGTGCGTATGACTATAGCATGAATGTATTTTATTGTCAATCCGTCCCTTCGAATGTATGAAAATGGTGCCACATGATGTCATCATATAAAATTGTTTTCTTTCAAATTATTATATGTGATTTGGACTAAAATATTGCAATTACTTTTAATAAATTATATTCATTTTGGGTTTGGTTTTTTAAAAGACATTTAATTAAAGTTGACATTAGCTAAGATATGGAACAAAAAATAAACGTTATGTGTCAATCTAGTCTCATTTATGAAAATCCTTCGCTCTTAATTCAGAATCTCCACCATCATTTTTATCGGGGGCAATTTCATATAATAGTAACCAAGTTTTAAAAATGTTTCGACTAAGTCACTCAACTTTCGTATTTTATTAAATTAAATGTTTTAACATGTTTTTTTAATATTTTTTTTGTTCATATAGGAAATCTTTTAATAGCTTATTTGATGTTGACGTTGAGTGGCGACGCGAATTTTATCTTTTATTTTTGAATTTTAATATAATTAACGTTTTCTCATATATTGCAAATTCGGACCCCTACATCTTATCCTCCATTTCTTTCTAGACGCACAAAAAAATCGGTGAGCCTCTATTTGAAGATTTAGTGACCCGATTTGGAAAAAATATGCATGAGTGACCTAATTGTAACACTTTTGAAACTTGGTTACTATTCTATGAGATATTCCCTTCTCTTCCTCACGATTTTATTACCATAACCCTACCTATTGGGATTTGTTTGGAGAATACTAAATTTTAAACATGGCTGACAACTGAGTACATATTTAAGACACGATAATACCTGATAATTAAAACAGTGTAGTATGTGATTTTTTCGTTTTCTTAAATAATTGAAATTAGTGAGCTAGACTCTATCATTTTCCCTTATTAGTACATGAAACTTAAAATTGTCTAATAGCCATGACATATAAAGTAGTTAAACGAGTTGTATCCATATTTGATACTTGTGCTAAGCACGCCGTTTATAACTAGTTAAACCTATTAAGATACAAATTGCCAGCCCTAGTTTTAAACACTTATAGAAGTCTTAGTATGGATGTATTTACGTATAACATAAGAAACCAACAAATAAAAGAAACAAATAAACTAACAAAGTATGGATTCCATTAATACTGTTTGGTAGGTTCTTAATGATTATATTAAAAGGTTACATCTTAATTGGTCAGGACTAAAATGCCTAGTTCATTAAAAAGACATATTTTAATCATTCATGAAACCTTTTAATAGGTAAGTTTTAAAAACACGTTACATAAAACATATACATAATAATACGTATGGATTCCATTTTGTATATATATTTTAATTGTGTATATATGTATTTAGAAAAAGGGTATTCGATTTTAATAATCCCAACTTTGACCCATTGGTCAATGATAAGCCCAACTTAAAAAATAATTTTTGATGGTCCCAACTTTCAACCTGTTTTCCTCCATCGAGTTTTTTTTTTCTAGCAGAGTCTAACCTTGTTAATTTTTTATGACGTGAACGATGACATGGATGATTTTGGGCCCACCACCATTGGCCATCTCATCTTTGGTTTTCTTCTCAAACAAAAAGTTCGACAGAACAACGAGGAACACCGCCTTTGATCACTATTAACAACAACTGTACCTAAATTTGCCTTAAACCACCACCATTGCCGCATTCTACAACTCACATTCATTAGTTGCTACCGCAAACAACCATCATCACCAAAACCTTAAATCTAGCTCGAAACCCCATGTCGCCAGAAAATCATAGAAAAAGGATTTAGTGGGAGCGAGTGTTTGTTCGAAAATCCAAAATATGATAGGGGTTTGTTCAGGTTGGTTCACTTCCGCCATTGCTTCCGGCGAGCAAGAAAAACCATGGTATCACCAAATGGAGCATACCATTCTTCATCTCCACTTTCAACGATAGCTGATCCATAGTTTGGTGTTCTAATTTGAAAACATGGATGATGGTGTTGGGTGATGTTCGGTGGTGGTGATGGTGGTAGCAGGTATGGTTGCAGGTGGGTAGTTAAGGTGGTGGTGGCGGGTTAGTGGTGTGCCTCGTTTTTCCAGCGAACTTTTCGTATGAGAAGACAACCGGAGACAAGATGATCAATGGTGGTGGGCCCAATATCATCTATGTCACCGTCCACATCATCGAATTCTAACGAGGTTAGGCTACATTAGAAAAATAAATCTCAATTGAGGAAAATATGTTGAAAGTTATGACCATCAAAAATTATTTTTTAAGTAGGACTTAGCGCCGACCATTGGATCAAAGTTTGGATTACTAAAATCCAATAATCCTAAAGACAATGCGATATCTCATAGATAATACTTTTCATATTTAGGTGATGTTTGTTTTTGAAGATAAAAAATGTTTGTAATCTGATTTCATATCTGCAACTGAAGATGTGGTTTGAAGGTCTACAATATGAAAAATATAATACTACTTGTTTTGTAAACTGGATATCGTCTGCATAAGCTGAAAATTAGTTACCTATCATACATATCACAGTAGATAAAGTCATTTAACGCCTGTAGACTGCTAAAATAAATTGGTGGTGGTGTACGAACTGTGGAAGTGGATGGTGGTGGAAGACTGGTGGTAGACGATTATGGTAGGCAGTGAACGGTGGTGGTGGACGGTGGGTGGTGGTGATGGACGGTTGTGGTGAGTGGTGGAAAGTGGTGGTGGTAGTGGACGTGGTGGTGGCCGATGGTGGGTGGTGGTGTTGATGGGCAGTGGTGTTGGGTGGTGGTGACGGACGGTGGTTGTGGTGGACGGTGGTGGCGGAAGGTGGGTGATGGTGGTGGTGGGTGGTAGATGGTGGTAGTGGTACTAGACGGTGTTTGTGGGCGATGGTGGGTGGTGGTGATGGTGGGTGGTTAACGGTGGTGGTGGCGGACGACGGGTGGTGGTGGGTGGTGGCACATAGTGGATGGTGGAGGTGTTGGACATTGGGTGTTGGTAGGATGTTAAGAAGTTTGAAGAAGATGGATATTCGCTTATTTTTATGACCATAAAAACAGTTTTCAAATCTTTTTTCAAACAAATTGTCTTCTGAGGCTTATGTATGCACGCCCTGCAGACATAAGCCCATTACAGATCTTTTAAGTAAAAACAAACGAAACCTTAGTAGACCCAATTTATTATGTTATTTGGATATATGTAATGGTTTTACTAAAAAGTGAAAACGGCTCGTCATATCGTTGCCACATGGATACTACTTGAAAAACGTCACGAACCACTAGAGTGTGTAATGGTTTAAAATAAATTTAATAGGGAAAAACAAAGAATTAAAAATTAAGTGGATGAAGTGTATGGATTTCATTGGTCAAGAAAACTAAATAAACAATTAGGGGTGTCAATTGTGTCGGGCTGGTGGGTTAACAAGTTACGGTTGGCGGGTTGAAATTTGCAACCTGAACCAAACCCAAAGTATCATTCGTTTCAAAAACTTCAACCCTAACACGCACACACATAAATATGGGTTGACCCAAACACGATCTATATGACCCATTTTTTCAAATAAAATAATAAAAATAAATTGATATAATTTAGAGTCGGTAGAATAAATGAGTAATATTAATATTTTTTTTAAATTTATTATACGTCTTGAAACTGAATTAGATAGTACAGTTGTATCTTAATAAAAATGAAAACGAAAGAAAAAAACACAAATAAAAATATAATTATAAAAGTTTTTTAATAGTTAAATGGGTTAACATGTCAACCCGCTTTTATACGGGTCAACCCTAACCAAACCTTAGTCGAATCGAACACCAGACCCGTTTTTAAAATGGGTTGTATCGTGTTCGGGACATGTAAACAATTTCTGCCCCTATAAACAATCATCCCCTCCCAAAGCTCATTTCTTGTCGAACTCATGCACCCGAAAACACAATCTGTAAGGGTGGTGGCAATGATCCCAATGTAATATTAGACGAATTTGATTTGTTTTTGTTACTCGAACCGTTTGTAATTGGATCCGCATTTATTAATAAAATCTCACATCTATTGAGTATTTAATTGTATTATATATTTGTTTTATATTTATTAATGTTTGCATTCCAACCGCAAAGTTTAAATCCCGTTAAATCAAGTTTTATGCTTGAAATGCGTCCAATCTAAAGTCCATGGGCTAGATTGCAAATTTCCAAACCCCCCCTCTCCCCGAGACATGACATGCCACGCGTAGGAAAGGCTTCTCTCCCACGAGTCACATGGCGTGTGCTGTTGATTAGCCGAAGACCAGTGCCCCGCGCCAAGCGAAGCACAAGGTCTGGCATGTCGCGTGTGGAATTGGGTGTGTCTGTGCTCTTCTTGGTAGGTCAACCGCCTTGCCATGCTCCTCTTCAATTTCTCGCCTTTTGACTCTTTTTTTCATGTATTAATTAACATAGACCTTTATCTAGTTGATAATTATCATATAGAGTCAACAATTTAGTCAAAACCCATTAAATTGGTGTTTAATATTGCTATAGACTAGCATTATGACTAGTTCTTGCAATTACTCACTCTAGCATTGTTATTAACGATTTTCACTCTATATAAAGCTTCTCAAACTTCTGTAAATTGTTTACCACAACTCCGTCAACTCTTAATTGTGTTCTTGCTCTCCAATTGGTGTTAAAGTCCAAGTTTGACCAAGAAAATTAACCGATCAAGCTCTTCTTTCTCCTTTGATATTCCATCCTAGGCTAATTATTGTCTTGTTTATGTAAAATCTTATATGTGATCATCATCGTGTCGTCATGCTAAATTTACAATCGTGGTCATGTTTCACTACCACTCGTTGGTACGTTTAATGTTCAGTTTATGTCTTTTTTCCTTTAACTTTTAGTAATCCATCGAAACCAAATTTGATTCTAATCCATTTTGACATACTTTACATGTCATAAGTATATGGAGTACAAACCCAACTCAATCCTAGGTTTGTGTTTGATGAATATGAATCGCTCGCTTAAGCACACGTCTTCTAAATAAAGGTTCAGTTCTTTCCGAACCAAACTCATTAAAAATTAACTAAACATTATCATAACTTAATACTCATTTTAATACTAAAATAAAACAACTCAAAACTTTATTTTTATGAAAACTTGAATTATAAACTAAAGTATTTATTTTTTTACATTTATAAACCGAATAGTCAAACGTCTAACTTGTCGTTTCTTCCTTTATTTCTCAAACATTATTTTTCGATCCTAGTTATTTTATTTAGGGTCACTCTTTGAGACGAATATCGTTGGTTCATTCATTTAAGGTCGCGCTCGTCTTAATTCCCGAGCTACTTTTCAGGTAATTTTCTCAAACCCTCTTTTAATTCTTTTAAATATTTTGGGGTAATATGTATATCATAGAAAAACACTTATAGGTTGTCTGTAGCATCTTAATGGTCATTATGAGGCTATGGTTCATAACCTCTTAATGATTAAGATGTAGCCTCTTAACTATTTAGACTTAAAGTTATCTTTCAACCATTAAGAGGCTATGAATCATTAAGAGGTAGCCTGTTAATGACCATTAACAGTATCCAAATAGCCCATTAGTATTTTTTTCCTCACCCCTCAAACTATAATCCACATCATGGACTTGTGTGTTTATACTTGCTTGTATGAATTAAACCTCATCGATCGATTATTGTTTATTATTTATTGTTTCCTCATGACCGCAGTAGCCTCAATAAGTATGATCATACGCTCCCCTTACTATTTGGACTTTATGTCAAACAAAAAAGGTTCTCGTTGATATTTTTACATATTTCATTATTTTTTTGTTAAATATGTAGGTTTATGTAATTGTATAATTTTGCTTCATATAATATATTATAATAGCTTGTGGGAAATTCACCAACTATTTTAGTTTACCTTTATTTTATATATAGATGTTACAGTTATGAACGTTTGATAAAATTATCAAGACCAAAGACATTAGATTGGCCTTAGGTTTCTTTAATAAAAAGATGTAATAGTTTGTTTTGTTAAGTTATGTCTATTCTGAACTTGCGTACTTGAAATTTAATATGATAATGATAATATTTGTCACTTTATTAGTTGTCACATGTGCTTTGAGCGATTTATACGTTGCGCCTGGAAATAAATTCCGCCGCCGGTCAGGGTACGACGCCCTAAACCATCACACATCCCAAACCACTTTTTATCACTCTTTTACACGCTCTCTATTTCATGTTTGTGCCATATTATTCCATCTCACAATCATCTCAATCCATCCCAAACTCTTGCAACCATCCCAGTCTATCTTTCAACCATTTTATCTTTTTTTCTTTAATTAAATTAACTAAATTATTTTCATATTATAAACATAAAATATAAAAATACAATAAAACCAATTACTTTTTTAAATTGATAAATTAATAAGTTGTTTTTAAAATAAAACTAAGAAAAACAAATAAATTTGATTTAGTTTTTTTAAAAAGAATTTACTCACTGTTCCAAATTATTTTTTAAAGATATAATATACATAAACAAAAAATAATTAGATAACAATTAGATTAATAGTGTACAATACTTGATGGGGTGAATAGTTTTTCATCTCTTTTAATCCGATTTTAACTAGATACTGACTTTGTTAAACTATTTTCACAACATATACCAATAAACAAAAATAAGTAAACATTTAAGAGTCAGAGATGACACAATCGAATTTGTAGAGGTTCAAGTGAACGTTAACTAGTTCCCTCTACGTCTTCTCCCCGATCCTCGATCGAGACTTTTCGTCACTTGCCGTCTCCCTAATAAGGTAGGGATCACCAATACAAAAGTCTCACTCTTCAAAGGAAGTGATCACATTGTTCACCAAACACACCAAGTACTCAGCTTTACAATTTTTTCTAATCTCACCGTGTCAAGATAGTGAGTCTTCACATAACAACTAATTAATTCAATATCAAGATAGAGTACCAACCCAATATAAAACCACACTCTGTCAAGATAGTGTATCCCCCTCTCAAATCACCAACTACGAATGATTCATCACTTGTCAAAACACTGGAACAACCTCTAGTGTTGTCCCCTCAAATTACAAGTAAGATGGTTGGATAATAGCTTAGAAAATCTCTTCTTTTTTGTCACACCCCGACCAAAGGCGGCGAAACATGCCGGGGTGCAACGATTGCTCATAAACGCATGACACAATTTAAAGCGACAATATTTAACATACTCCTTTCATTTTACAACATCGAAAATGTCACATAACGATATTCAAAATATAGTCACAACAAAATATAGCAAATCAAATATTGTTCATTTTTGCTAAATATCCTAAAGGTATCATGTCGTTTTCTTCAACTCCACAATCAACCTAGATGCAAACCTGTAACATTTCATAAAATAAAGTTTCTCAACACAAAGGTTGGTGAGCAATTCATAAGTTTGAGCGCACACACACACACACACACATATATAGTAAGAAAAGCCACAAAACTTGTATACGAAACGGTAAATAAACACAATAACTTGGATAAATAGATAAAATCGCTAATAGAATTACGTTAGTGACACCTTGCTATAAGGGGATGCCAAATAGTCTAGGATTTTATAGTTATTGTTAATTGCATTACGTTAACGACACCTTGCTATAAGGGGATGCCAAATAGACTAAGATTTTATAGTTCCACCAACCAAAAGCGATAAACACACAGGCATATAATCATAGAACACCAAATCGAGCAATTATTTAACTAAAGTATACAATAACGTTTGTGGTTTAAGACTCAAGTATAAAGCATATAGTTTAGATAAGTATGAAATGTCACCCCAAAACAAAAGATGGAAAACGGGGTATCAAAGTACTCACATTCAAGTAATAAACTTGAAAGATGATAATTTGGAGATTTGCCGGAACAATGAGTTTAACGAACAAAGCCTAAATAAAAGAAAGTCTTGGATTAAAAGGTTGTCTTGAAGGTTTTTAATAAAATACATGTTGAGAAAAGTAAACAATTAAAGTTCAAGGTTTAAAATGTAACTATTTAAGAATTTATAATAATAACCCTTTAAAAATGTAAGTTTGCTCGAAACCGGCTTAAAGTATCTAACCTTAATATTTACTTAACCTATGTAAAGTAATAAGGTGGGAAAAATGCAAAAATTCAAGTTTCTTTGGAATAAAGATACTAAAACGGGTCTTTAACGAGTGTTCGGGTTGTTGGTTCAAGTCTTGATAATTGGTCAAACCCAAAGTCAACTTTCCAAAATAATGAATGCCATGAGATAACTCAATAAAACTTAATAAGACTTAACCATGTATGTAGTTCTATTGTTTTAGAACTAACAACACACGTTAAGCGAGTGTTCGGTTTTGTCGGTCCAAACTTTGTTATGAGATCAAGTTGGATCCAACATTTCAAAGTACTTAAGAAAATAGTTAAAATCAGTTTGTAAACTATTTTTAAATAAATATACAAGTCTTGATAGCTAAAAACACACTTGTGTGTCTTAAGTGAGTAAAAATCGGATTGGTTCGGTTTCCATCTCACAACAAGTTCATAGATGGTTTCCACATGCCCAAATATTATAGATCTTGTATAATAATGCACAAATAAAAATACTGTAACATCCTACTTTTGGTTATAATAATAAAATAAATTTCGTCTATTTTATAGTGGGTCGTTATCGGTCAAGATAAATAGAATATGAGTTGGGCTAGTGTTGGGTAAATGGATATGGGTTATGGACTTGGGTTATGAAAGAAGGAAGGAAAAGACCATGGGCTTAAGCCCATGATCCATAAATATATAAACCATAATCACCATCTAATTCCTCATTTTACACATAATCCATACACCACCAAAACACACACTTAAGCCTTCTCTCTAGTTCTCTCCCTATCTAAACCAAAACCAAGAAGGAAACCGAGCACCGACCCGAGGTAATGATAGTATGATGTTTTAGCTTAAACCCGTTAGATATTGTCACGAAACGACGAGCCGACACCGTTAAACCATCTAAGTCACGAGATCCGGATGGAATCGGGTATAAACCGAACCTAAGATGAGCTTAGGGATTGCCCTAGCTCAGATCTGGATCAAACGAGACGAAAAACGGTGAAAAATGGTGGAAAACGAGCTAGATCTCGTTTTTGCGGTGAAACAGCGTTTTTCCGGCAGCGGCGCCGGAAAGGCGGCTGGTACGAGGTTAGCATGTCAGAGAATGTTTCTGACATTCTCTGACCTAACCCTAATTCGTCAACGGAGAGTTAACGAATTAGAGGTAATTCGTTAAGTTGATTCGCTGAGGAAAGAATAACGAACTGGCCTTAGTTCGCGTCCAGATTCGTTAAGGAAAAGATAACAAATTAACCCCCAATTCGTTATAGTCATTCGTTAAGGAGATAACGAATTAGAAGGTCCAATTCGTTACCTGGACTAATTCGCTATGTGGATTGGTTCGTTATATGGACTGTTTCGTCAGAGATCCAGTTCGTTAGAGGGATCAATTCGCCATAATGACCAGTTCGTGAAGACAAACCAATTCGATAAGAACCAAGTAACGAACTAGAAGTTTGATAAATGTCAGAACAGTCCCTTGACTTAGAAAATAATGAATTAATTACAAATAAGCCCTTGAACTTTTAGTTAGCGAATTAAATAATAATTTAAAATCCTAATGGAAAATGTGTTACGACAGTTAAGGGAAATAAAATTTTTCCAAGCTGACATGACAGCTCGACTCCAGCCAGGGGCTCTGTCCCTTGGACCCTGCTAGGGGCTGCAACCCCTAGAACCCCGCTGCCAGGGGCGTTGCCTCCGGACCCCCGTTTGTTGTGGGTTATATAAAGATAGAAATGCGATACGAGTAATATAGTTAATTGATACATGTAAATATTATACAGTTAGCCGTGCACAGCTCAAGAAGGGAATAACTATTAACGGTGAACGTAACCGCATTCAGGTGAGTTTCTAGCCTCATTCCTTGTTATGTTTTCGGGGTTGTGTGCATACTCGATGTGATTAGTTAATACACTTATCCTAAGTGATAAGTGTATGCCATATATGTATTATGTGAAATGTATGAATGCTTTCTTGTTGGTACATGAACGATCTTCAGATATTGCATGTACTGCCAGGTAACGGTTGATGTTATATGTATGTCGTATGATGACGAATGAATGATGTATGTATGTGTGAAACTTACGACTATGTATATAGGAAGTATGTTAAGGAGGTATGGAAGAAAGGGTACCGGACCCTAATAATATTCGAGGATGAAGGGTGACCGGACCCTAATAATATCCGAGGATGAAGGGTGACCGGACCCTAATAATATCCGAGGATGGAGGGTACCAGACCCTAATAATATCCGAGGTATGTGGGGCGAATGATCTTTATAACGTAAGGTTAGTTATGTATGTGTATGAAAGATTGATGGGCAGGTTAAGTATGTAATGCGTACCTTCGGGCACATATATGTGTATGTAAAGTAAGCTATGTGATTAACTAGAAACTCACTCAGCGTAGCTGACTTTTAGTATGCACGCAGGCAAATAGGTTGAGGCAGTTCGCATGATTGAAGACACATGGCATGGAATCGAAGATACTGGCATCTCGAAGAAATGTTGTGATGTTTTAAAGACTATGTTTTTTTAAATGACTATGAATGTTTTATAAGACAAGATTTGGAGGTTATGTAAGATATTATGGTTGAAGTTTTATATTCCGCGTAAAGTTTTAATTAACTCAGATTTGTAGAACTGTGTTTATGAGTAAATCCAACTCCAAAGCAGGGCTACCGATAAGGGAGCCTTACAAATACTTAAGTTTTACAACCAAAAAGTTAACACCAAAGTCTTTAAACAAAAGTTCGGTTTGGTTCGGTTTCCGTCTAACAATAAGTTCATAGATGGTTTACACATACCCAAATATCATAGATCTTGTATAATAATGTATGAATGAAAATACTTAAGTTTTACAACTAAAAAGTTAACAAAAAAGTCTTTTAAACAAAAGTTCGGTTTACACTCTAGAGCTATTTACGGTTAAACCGATGCATAGACTCTTAGAACTCATAACCATGGAACTTGTAAATATAACAAATAAACTAAAATGAGCAGAAGTTAAGCAAGATTAATATGTATAAACAAGTTATATATATATATATATATATGTATATATATATCAAAGACACGAAGTCCTCCATGAAGCCTTGCCTTACAAGGTCCGAAACCTCACCGACCGGAATCGAAGAAGTAAATACCAAAGGTAACAAGGGGTATTATATTATATATGTATTGTGCTACCATAAACAAGTATTAATAAGACCATATGAACTAGTTAGAATGAAAGATTAAACTCAGTTTGACTTTTGGAAGTCAAACCTTTAAGAACACTAAAAATAACAACCTTGGATCTTTGATGTTTGAGAGATTTTTTGGAGTATGAGCAGGTGTAAAATGAAGGAGATGGTGGTGTATATATAGGGTAATGTTGGTGGTCAAATATGGGGGTGAAACACAAGAGTTTTCATGCAAAAAGGGTCAAGACACGACACAAGACAACAAAAATCATCCAAAAAACGAGCAGACCACTCTAGGTGCCACGCGAACACCTACCTTGCTCTGGCTGCGCGGCGCAGCGTGCCCAGGGGGTAGGGGTTGGCCCAGCTCGCCTATTGTGGTTCGTTATGCGTCCGAAAGTTCGTTTTTGATGTATTTTGATCGTTTTAAATTCGTTTTTGAATCCGTAAAAGGGGTTTTTCAAATTAAAAAAATGGGAATGATTTGGTAACATAAAAGTACAATATTTTATATATCATGAGTTTCGGTTTACAAAACGGGTTGGTTTACAACATAAAACAATACAAATACGAATAAAATCGAGACCCGAAATTGACAAATGTCACAATATCCCCTACTTTAGGGAATTTCATCCCGAAATTAAGACAAAGATGATGATGCAAACAGATGTGGATACTTCTCTTTCATTGCGTCTTCTCGTTCCTAAGTGAATTCCGTGCCACGCCGTGATTCCCATCGAATTTGACTAACCGAATACGACTATGCTTGGTTTTCTTCTCGTTGCGATCCATGATCTCAACGGGTCGTTCAACCATGATTATCGACTCATCGACATGTACTTCGTCGAGAGGTATATGGAGATTACCCTCGACTAAGCACTTTTTATGATTTGAAACATGAAATGTCGGATGAACACCGGCAAGTTCTTGCGGTAGTTCGATTCGATAAGCTACCTTCCCAACACGTTCAAGAATTTTGAAAGGACCAACGAAACGAGGAGCTAGCTTACCCTTCTTTCCGAAATGGACTACCCCCTTCGAAAAAGATACTTTTAGAATGACAAGATCGTTAACATTAAATTCGATTGGTTTTCTCCGTTTGCCGGCGTAACTCTTTTGACGACTTCTAGCGGCTAGGAGGTTTTTATGGATTTGATCGATCACATCGGTAGCTTCTTGGACCACTTCGGGTCCCGTTATTTGAGCTTCACCGATTTCGTTCCAACTAATCGGAGATCGACATTTACGACCGTAAAGAGCTTGAAAAGGAGCCATATTAATGCTAGAATGGTAGCTATTGTTATAGGAAAACTCGCTGAAAGGAATGTGAGAATCCCAATTCCGACCGAAATCAAGAACACACGCTCGTAGCATATCCTCGAGTGTTTGGATTGTACGTTCAGATTGACCATCCGTTTAAGGATGATAACCGGTGCTAAGATCGAGATGTGTTCCCAAAGATTCTTGAAGTGAATATCCAAAATGAGAGGTAAAACGGGCATCGTGATCGGAGATGATAGACAATGCTAAACCGTGTCGACACACAATTTCCCGAACATGGATTTGAGCAAGCTGCTTGACAGAATACTTCTCGCGGATCAGAATGAAATGAGCAGATATGGTTACTAGATCGATGATCACTCAAATACTATCGTTGCCTTTTTGGGTGTTGGGTAATTTGGTGATAAAGTCTATAGCAAAGTCTTCTCATTTCCAAATAGGAATAGGTGGTTGCTCGAGTAGACCAAAAGGTCTTTGGTGTTCGGCTTTGAATTTTGAGCAAGTAAGACATTTAGATACATGCAACTCTACGTCCTTTTTCATACACGGCCACCAAAAGGTAGCATGAAGATCGAAATACATCTTATCCGCACCGGGATGAACGGAATACCGCGAATTGTGAGCTTCTTCGAGTACAAAGTACGAAGGTCATCGCGATCGGGAACCCACAAGCGATTGACAAAGTACAAAAGACCATCGGGTTTGGTTTAGAGTTGAAGTTCGGCTCCACATGACATTTCGTTGTACATGTTACCTTCTTCAACGGAGGTACGTTGAGCTTGGAAGATACGAATTTGAAGATTGGTTTAAACAACAACGCTTAAAAGCAGAACGGATTTAACATTAACCTTTCAACTTAGGGCGTTAGCGACAACATTCGCTTTACCGGGATGGTAGCGAATCTCGCAATTGTAATCACTAAGTAATTCGGCCCATCGTCGTTGTCTCATGTTGAGATATTTTTGGTCAAAATATATGTTGAAGGCTTTTATGATCGGTAAAGACCACACATTTCGTACCATAAAGGTAATGTCTCCAAATTTTGAGAGTGAAAACGACAACACCAAGTTCGAGATCATGAGTCGTGTAGTTCTTCTCGTTGACCTTTAGTTGAATTGATGCGTAAGCGATGTCTTGACCTTGTTGCATGAGAACACAACCAAGTCCTTGATAAGATGCATCGCAAAATACAACAAAATCGTCGTTTCCATCGGGAAGGGTTAGAATAGGAGCATTGCAAAGCACGTCCTTGAGAGTACAAAATGCTTCCTCTTGCTTCGAACCCCAATCGAATGGTTTCCCTTTATGAGAGAGGGAGGTAAGAGGCAAAGAGATCTTGGAAAAATTTTGAATGAAACGCCGATAATATCCGGCCAAACCAAGGAAGGATCGAATTTCCATGGGAGTCATTGGAGTTTTCCAATCCTTAACGGCCTCAATTTTCGCAGGATCAACATGAATACCTTTGTCGTTTACGATATGTCCCAAAAATTGAACCTCCTCGAGCCAAAATTCACATTTGGAGAATTTGGCGTAGAGTTGTTCGTTTCTAAGGAGTTTGAGAATGGTACGCAAATGATGTTCATGTTTGACTTTGGATTTAGGAAAGATAAGGATGTCATCAATAAAGACAATAACGAATTTATCAAGGAATGCTTTGCAAACGCGGTTCATGAGGTCCATAAATACCATGGGTGCATTTGTTAACCTGAAGGGCATAACCAAAAATTCAAAATGTCCATATCGAGTACGGAAAACGGTTTTAGGAATGTTTTCTTCGCGAACACGCTATTGATGGTAACCCAATCGAAGATCAATTTTGGAGAAACAAGTTGCGCCTTGAAGTTGGCCGAATAGGTCATCGATTCGTGGCAAGGGATAATGATTTTTGATAGTGAGTTTGTTAAGCTCTCGGTAATCGATGCACATACGAAATGAACCGTCCTTCTTTTTCACGAAAAGAACGGGAGCGCCCCAAGGAGAAGTGCTTGGACGAATGAAACCTTTATCGGAAAGTTCTTCGAGTTGGTTTGATAATTCTTGCATTTCCGACGGGGCTAAACGATAAGGAGCCTTGGCCACGGGCATCGCGCCGGGCACAAGATCGATTCGGAATTCAATCGGACTTACGGGTGGAAGACCGGTGTCATCATCGGGAAAGACATAGAGGAAATCATGAACAATGGAAATATCTTGGATTTTCCTTTCCTTTTTGTATTTTGTCACCGCGAGAGCTAGAAACGGAACATACTTTTGGCGTAAGTACTTTTGCGATTGAGCGTACGACATGAGATTAAGTCTTCTAGAAGTTGTGTTGCCGAAGACCTTAAGGATTTTACCGTTGGCGAGCGGAATGCGAATGAATTTATCGAAACAAACGACTTCGGCATGGTGCAAAGATAACCAATCCATGCCTACTATGACATCGAAACTTCCCATTTGCATCGGAATGAGATCGATGGAGAATTTATGCTTGGAGAGAATGAGAGAAGAATCGCGGACGACGGAATTGATGGTAATAGAATTGCCATTGGCGACTTCAACAGAAAACGGTCGGGGAAGCTTAGTTCGAGGCAGCAAGTTTAGACTCAAATTTCAAAGATATAAAACTTCTATCGACACCAGTATCAAATAAAATAGAAGCCATATGATAGTTCACCTAAAATATACCATTCACAACATCATTAGCCATTTGAGCTTGGTTTGTATTCATCATGAAAGCTCGCCCTTGGTTGCCATGGTTGACTTGAGGTGTTTGTTGTGGAGGTGGAGGTGGTGCTTGGATTGCTTGGATGTGTTGGATGAGTGGTGCATTGAGTTGGGGAATTTGGGGTTGGTAAATTTGGACTTGGTAGGCTTGGGTTTGGTAGTAAGGTATGGTCACGGTTTGAACTTGGTTAGCAAAAGTTAAACGTGGGCAATTGTTGCGGAAATGGTTAGGATCTCCACAGTTGAAACAAGCTCGGGGTTGTTAGGGTTGGTTTAGTGGGTAGGGTGCATATCGGTTTTGCGAATTTTGGGGAAAGATCCTTGGTTGGTTTGGTTGGTTAGGTTGGGTTCGTTGGGCGGATCGGCATGTGGTGTGGAGGTGACCAAGTCGGTTACAAATGGTACAATGGCGACAAGGCATGTTTGGTGGATGGTGAATTTGACAAGTGTTGCATAGCGGGGCGGGTACCGGTATAGGGTCTTCGGGTTGGTGGTGGAGCTTGAGTTTGTTGTTGTGGTTGGGTGACGGCAAAGGTTCGGTAGTTGGATTTGGGTTTCTTGTTGTTGTTGTTGTGACGGATGAGTTGGAGTAGTTAATGGTTTGCGGTGCGGGTTCAACCTTGGCTTGCGGTGCGGGCTCGGGCTTATCTTTCTCACTCGGTTTCTTGAGGGTTAGAGTACCCGCCTTCACATGATTTTCCGATAGCGCACCGGCTAAAGTGATGGCGTCCTCAAGATTCACGGGTTTGCTACTCATGACGGAGTCCCGGATTTTCATCGGTAAACCCCCAATGTATTTGTCAAGCTCGCGCTCAGTCGGGGTAACCTAGGGAGAAACAAGAATGCTCAACTCGTGAAAATGGAGTGAATTAGCGGGATTATCACCACTTTCTTGCTTTAGGTTCCAAAATTCTTCCTCAAGCTTTTGGAGCTCGTATTTGGGACAGAATTTCTTCATCATAAGCGCCTTGAGATCGGCCAATGGAAGAGCCATAGCCGTATCCGAACCTTGGAGGTGCATAACACTACCCCACCATGTTAGAGAGGTCTTTCTAAACATGCTTGAATCGAAATTTGTCTTTTTCACTTCGGGGCATTCGCTATGTCGAAACACACTCTCGATCGATTTGAACAATTGCAACAAGGTAGTTGCACAGTTGATTCCAAGGAATTCGGACGTGTTGGCACTGGTAAATTGCTTATGCAAGTAGGATGCGGGTTTGGGTTCAACAGGTGAAACAATGGGTGCAGGTTGGGTAGCTTGGATTTGGGTTATAAGTTCGGGAATCACAGCGGCCATTTGTTTGGCGACGAAAGCAGCCATACGTCGGTTGGAGTTCTTGCGCGGTTGGCGTCTTAGCAGAGGCATGCTAAAAATTTAAAATGGAATAAGTTTTGGGTAAAAAGAAATGAATACGAGGGTGATTAAATAAAATAAGATTTCAATTTTTTTGATTGTGAATCCTAGAGTTAGTAAGGAGAAGATGTTAATGTTAGATAAAATGTAAAACTTTGTATATAAATAACAAAACCGTAAACAAAACGTAAATGATTTTGAGATGTTAAAGCTTGAAAATTTGGAGATTTTGAGATTTATCGAGTCAAAAAATCGTGCATGAACCACCATGACTTGATATTCCGACACTAAAAGTTTTATAAAACACCACGTTGGAGTCTAAACATGTGCACGAACCACCGCGACTTTTTCATGTTTTCGACTCAAATAACGATAATAACACAATAAATCGAGATACAACGTCATGTCAAAACACGAGTCTACGAACCACCGTAGTTCTATTGTTTTAACACTGAAAATTAGGATGGCGACCGAAATGCTCGCATTCAACTACTTATAGAATTGACATGTAGAACACGATTTGTGGCCTAGAAAACAAGCAGACTTTCTTAGCATGTTTTAAAACTTGCTTAGCTTTAGTCAAAGGATCAGATGAAACTGATGTTTTAGCTTGAGCATACCGACGTTCAAGATCTTGAATATTGGAAGTTTCATTGTGAAATACACTCTCAATAAGTTCCGGTTTAATGTTACTTATTGGAATGTCTTTTTCAGTGAACATCGTGTCTATCCCCTTTAATTTAAACACACAACCAGTAGATGGATTGGAAACAGTTGGATTTATAAAACGCAACAAATTCTCATCAGAAATTTTGGGTTTTTCTGGTTTCTTAGCCCTCACTGGTTTGATATTAACATGAGTATCTTGTTTCACCTGAGTTGTGTGCGAACCATACACAGCCTCCTCAAATTCATGAGGTTCACACAGTATGTGATTAGAACTTGGAATGTTCTTGTTCATGTATATGATTTCAGGTTCGAACACATCCTCAATGATAACTGATGCGTGCGTGTGGTATAAAATATAAAAGGATGGGATGATTTGCTTTTGCACAAGATGGTGTTTTAAATTTATAAAATCTATTTCTACAAAGACTAAACACACACAAAATAGGTAAGTGTACCTATCATATATGTAGAATAGTATTGGTAAGAACCAAGTATCGATCCGTGGACACAAATGTTTCTAATAATAAATCGTTGTTTTACTTTAATCCGAGGTTTTAATCATTTTGGGGTTAATTTTTGAACTTTTATAAAATACAAATACTTATATATATTATTTAGGTGACCAAGACAAGAGATTCTAAACGAGTTGTTCAATTATGCGAAGGTTACCATCAAAGATCAAGAATCCACTCCATTTTAGCATTGATAATTAATATTTGGACATGTGATAAACTTGCCATAGCAATATATGATAGATAGCTCCTTAAATCTTAAGTGAGCATCTTTGGCACTAAGGAGATAGCATGCGCATTTTAAAGTCCACCCTTTCCTAATGTCATGCCATCTCAATGATGTCAATTTAAGTTGGAAAGTAGTTTCGTAAAGTAGAAAGATTAGGATTGACTTCGATTTCTCAAATACCAATTCTAACAACTTCGGGTGGTTGTAGTTCATCACACAACCTCCCCTTGGTTGATTTATGTAGGTTATAATTACACATTCCGTTAACATATGATTTCTTTAACTAAAATGATATCCTAAGCAAAGCTATATTCGGATTACCAAGACTTAGAAAAATACATCATAACTTATATCTCATCATTTCTAAGTACAATATAAGGATCCATGTTTCGTTAATGTATCAAGGTATTTCTATATTTCAAGAACATGAATCGATCATGAACGATTGTCAATAGAATTGACAACCACCAACTTTGAATTAGTGATTTAAGATAGTGAAACATTTCTCATCAAAAGATAATTGTAATATAACCATGTACTTTACTAGACTACACCACATGTCTTGATTAATTATCAAGTAAAACAAAGCTTGTTCATAGATTTTAGATGGTAAAAGGAGTTTAGCTCATAATGAGCATGATGATAAACATTAAGATGAATGATGATAAAAAATACATGATTAAACTTGGAATAATTAACCAAATGTAGATGAATCTTCCTTCTTAATGATGGTAATGAAGATTGATGATGATGGTTGATGGTGATGACCTCCAAGCCTTCAAACTCTTCACTGGATCTTCAATATGAGTGTTAGTGTGTGTTTTTATAAGAGAGAACCGGATAGAATTCTTTTCAAGGCACACCAAATGAGTGCAACATGAGCCACTATTTATAGGCAATCTGAAGTGTGAGGCACGGCCCCGTGGTTGGTAGGCACGCCCCCATGCATTTTTATGACATGTGCCAGATTTGTTTTGTCTTTTCTGAAAGGTAACCACGGCCCCGTGTTGAGAGGCACGGCCCCACGATTTTTAGTGACATGTGCTAATTCTTTTTTTGTCTTTTCTGTGTTCACGTCCACGGCCCCGTGTTTGGTAGGCACGGTCCCGTGCTTTTGCTTCCAGATTTTGTCTTTTCTTGTGTTCAGAAGCATGGGGCGTGTTTCTTGAGGCATGGGGGCGTGTTTCTTTGTTTTCTTGTGTTTTCTTCTGTTTTTCTTCGTCTTTTTGCTTGTTTCTTCGTTTGGGGCTTGGTTTCACCTGAAATTATGTTTTATTATGATAAGTAGCCTTTTATGCTATGTTATTTGATAAAAATTGCAGTTTTTAGAGATTATTTGATGCCGAAAAGATGTATATTTCTATGTACATCCATAACTTTGTCAACATTTTCAACAAGGACTTTGTTGCTTTGAACATGAGGTTTTTGAATTGAAGGTTGGGCTTTAACAGTTTCAAATTTAACTGGTTTTGCTTTCTCAGGAATCACAGATTCTTTAACAATCACATCCTCTTCTTTTCTAGCAAAAGGATTTGGTTTGTAATCCTTTTGAAAAGCTGGTGGAATCTCAAAAAAACCTTTTCCTTTCTTTGAATCTTTTTGCTTACCAGATACTTCAATTATTTCATTTAGCAAAAAGGAAGAGTTTCTGAATTTGCCAAATTTGTTCTTTAAATCAAGAACCTCATTTTCAAGCTCAGTTATCTTTGATCTATGTTTCAAAATTTCTTGAAACTTTTGATCATTGATAGTCATTTTAATCGATAACTCAGCCTTAAGATCATGATTACTTATATTTAAGGCCTCAATTTTCTCTCTTGAATTCATTTGAGAAGTCAAGGATTGCCTATAAGTGTCTTTTAACGAAACAATCTCTTTTAGCAAATTATCATTTTGAAGTTTTAAGGAGTCTATCTTAGGCTTATTGGTTTCAAAATCAGCACATGATAACTTAGAAGTAGAAGTACTAATCTCATTTTGCTTAGCCATGTAACAGACGTGGTTGGATCACTAATTTTTGCCATACACGCAAAAGTAGTTGGAAGCTTTTCACTCGAATCATCTGAACAGACTCAATATCAGCATCCGAAAAGAGTTCACTTCCGCTCACATCTTGAAAATACTCAGGAAATCCAAACATTGCCAGATTTGCTTGATTGTTACCACATAGCAACCTTTGTGACCAGTCATCTCCATCTACGTTGGACAACATTGCTTGAGATCCGGAAGACGAAGGTTTAACTCCAGAAGACTTTCCTACATCACTTCCATTTTTACCCGATGAGTTCTGATCTTGCTTTCTAGGACCAGTATACTCCTTTTTAGGCTTATCACATTCTTTAGCAAAATGCCCAAATTCTTGACAGTTATAGCATTTGACTTTTAACTTATCAAACCTCAATTTCTTGTTCAAAGATGGAAGATCTTTACCCATTCTCTGCATAAACTTTTTCACTTTCCTGACTATCATAGCCATATTCCACTTTAGGTACATAAGTTCTAGATCATCGGGATCAATTTGATCACAACCTTCATCGGTCAAATCACTCGTTGCAATCTTGCTACTAACCAAATTCTCATATGAAGTCATGAAGGCAGATAAGAAAGCAAAATTTTGTTCGGCCTCCCTCATGTTTACATTTGTTTGAGACAAGAATTGATTTGTGGGTGATAAAGTTCCAGATCCTCCAGATGAACCAGAAATACCAGAGAATCCAGTATTTTCAGTTGTGTAGAAACAAGCACGTGGATCACTATACATAGTGGTTGCATTCTCACTTGCATTTTGTGTGAGAAATACAGTGATAGGTGAAATGGTTGAACTTAATGGCATACTCCCACCATAAAATGCAGGATCTTGACTATCTTTTGAAGAATTTTGACATTTAAGATCGTATTCTCGTGCCTCGATCTTTTGCATAAATTTCGATGCAGTCAAATCTTCATTGTTGAAATAATTATTCTCTTTCAGAATCATCAAGAAAATCGAGTAGGAACTCGGTAGTGCACTTTTAATGGTATCAATTTTATCGATCTCAGAAGTTTCCAACCTCATCTTATCCATCTCAGCTATCAAATGATTAAATCTTGTTGTCATCTCTTCAACAGTCTCACCTTTAAGTAGGTTAAAGTTTCTAAATTGAAACTTGAGCATAACCTTCTTGCTTTCAGCGGTGTTACCCATACTTCTCATACGAATATGTTGGAATAATGAGGCACAAGTATTTATACTCCCTACTTGGTGAAAGATTTTTCAAGTAAAGCCATAGTAAGAGTAGAATAAGCCTTTGTCTCAATTTCAAATGCTTTCTTCTCTTCAACCGAGTATTGTGAGATAACTTTATGTGTAAAGCCAATAGTCTCATCCCCAATCATTGGAACGGTGTAAACCTCATCCAAGCAATACGGACAATCAGGGTGAACTGACCCTAGATGAGCACGGAAACGGGGTTCCCATTTAGCAAAATCGCTAAATTTCGTCAAACATGGACACTTTAAATGTGAACCGATCTTGGTATCCAGCTGTAACATTTGTTGCATTAACATATTTTGGGAAGCTAGTGCATACATACCAGCCATTTTTGCTAAATGATGTGTAGTGAAACACACTTACTTTCCGTATCATTTTTATCATGTTTTAATTGCTTTTTAGTGTAATTATTAAGTTTTATGGTTTGTTTATGCTTGATTTTACAAAGATAATTATTTACTTGTAGGTTGTGAAGTTTGGTGGAAAAAAGAGTTAAATTGAAGAGTTTAGGGGCTTAATTGTGCAACTTTCAAACTTATAAGTCAAGGCCCGACCCAAGCCCACTTCTTAAAAGCCTTTTATATTATTATATTTAATGAATAACATGAGTTTCCAGCCATAATTAATCCACTAATCCCTAAATCACACAAAAGAACCCTAAAACCCTAGAGTTCCGATCGCAAGTCAGCCGGAAAAGAAAGAAAGAAAAAAGAGAAAAAGCAAGGCGGCTGAGGGCTGTTGGCGGCTGGAGAAGGAAGAGGAATATCGGGGCAGCAGCTAGGGGCTTCAAACAAGCAAATATCTCAGCCATACTTTATAGTAAAACATCCATAAACTTTACTTTTTGTTCAAGAACCCTAACTTTGTTGATTTGATCTTTTGTTTTGAATTGTTTTGCAATTGATTGATTGTTTGTCTTGTGATTGATATTGTTTGGATCTTGAATGAGTTTTATAATGTTTATGATGATGTTTATGATGTTTTTCTTGAGTATGCATGGCTGTCCAATATTAATGAGTAGCTAAACTTGTTTATTCTACCTAGGATAGATGATTGTTGAGTGGTTTTAACTTGTTTAATGGATTGTTAATGTTCAAGACTTAAATTATGATGTAAAGTTTAACTAAACCATAAATTAGATTGTGTGTGATGGCTGTGTTTTATTTGTTTGTAACATCCTAAAATTTTAATGTTGAATAAAGAAAGTTATGTTTAGTGATTTCGCGTTAATTATTGGATATCGAGTAAGGAGCGGATCATGGACTTGGATTAATAGAGATGGGTTAAATGAGAATGGGCCTTAGGTCCATGGGATTTAAGGGATATAAATACCCCCTAAACTCTAAAATATCTTTCATTTCACCATATTCTCTTACACTCCAAAACACACACACCTCACACCAACACCGCCGCCGGCCGAGGGAAGAACCGATCCAGATCCGAGAGAGAGAGCGATTAGTTGTGATAACAAGTTAAACAAGATCCAAACAAGCTCAGAAAGGTATGATTCTTGATCCTTGAAGTTTAAAGATCCAAGTTTTATAGTGTATATACGTCCGAAAATGGTCGGGAAGCGTAGTGGGTGATGTCGAACCTTAACAAGGGTTTTAAAATCGCCAAAATGCTTAATAAAAACCAAAACAGCGGCTGATCTGGGCAACTTCGCCTGCAACTGGGCAACTTCGCCTTCAAAGCGATAACTTCGCCTTCAAAGCGATAACTTCGCCTTCAAAGCGATAACTTCGCCTGAGGCCAAGTTCGCCTAATTGATAACTTCGCCTAGAGCTAAGTTCGCCTGAGGCTTAACTTCGCCTAAAGCCAAGTTCGCCTGATGACAACTTCGCCTAAAGCTAAGTTCGCCTAAGGTTTAACTTCGCCTAAAGCTAAGTTCGCCTAAGGTTTAACTTCGCCTAAAGCCAAGTTCGATTAGAAAATAAATAAAAAAAAACCTAATGAAAAATGTGTTAAGACAGTTAATGTAAATAAAATTTTTCCAAGCTGACCTGCAGCTCGACCCCAGCAAGGGGCTCTGTCCCTTAGACCATGCTAGGGGCTCCCGCCCCTAGACCCCGCTGCCAGGGGCGCTGCCCCCGGACCCCCGTTCGTTGTGGGTAGTAGTTAAGACTAGAAAGATGATATGAGTAGTAATAATTAATTGATACGTATACTTGTTATACAGTCAGCCGTGCACAACTGAAGAAAGGGATTACGATTAACGGTGAACGTAACCGTGTTCAGGTGAGTTTCTAGCCCCATTTATGTGTTATGTTTTCGGGGCTGTGTGCATACTCGATATGTTTGTTAATACGCTTATCCTAAGAGATAAGTGTATGCCTTATGTGAATGATGTGATATGTATGAATGATTGCTTGATGGTACGTGAACGATCTTCGGATATTGCACGTACTGTCAGGTTGTAACGCTAAGTATAAGGTAAGTATGATATGTATGCTTATGTGTATGAATGTGATAAAGTTAATAAAAGAAGGAAAGGATGGTTGTATGGTAACGAAGAGGGAATCGAACCCTACTAATATTCGAGAACTAGGGAACCGAACCCTACTAATATTCGAGGAAAGAGGGACCGAGCCCTAATAATACTCGAGGAAAGAGGGTACCGAGCCCTAATAATACTCGAGGAAGGAGGGTACCGAGCCCTAAGAATACTCGAGGAAGGAGGGTACCGAGCCCTAATAATACTCGAGGAATGTAGGGTGTAATGCTCTTTATAATGTAAGATATGAAAGTAAGTTAATACAAAAGAAAGTATGAAAGTAAGAAAGTATGAATGAAAGAATATAAGTTTATGTGTATTGTATAGTGTATGATTAACTAGAACTCACTCAGCGTAGCTGACTTTTAGTATGCACGCAGGTGAGTAGGATGAGGCAGCTCGCTTGAGGAGACACGTGGCACTGAATAAGAAGCTGGCATCGGAAGACTCAAGACGTTTAAGTTTAATGTTTCGTTTATTTTGAAAGACAAAATGATGTTTTAAGACAAGACGTTTTTGTTATGAAATGTTTTATGAAAGCTTTTATATTCCGCGAATGTTTTAATTAACTCTGATATTTCGAACTTTGTTTATGAGTAAATCCAACACGAAAGTAGGGTTACCGGTGACGGGGCCTTACAAGTTGGTATCAGAGCAAAGTTCGAGAGATTTAAGCATCCTACATGCTTAGACTCGAACAGAGAACGGGATTTAAGTAAGAAAGGAAAGAAGATGCCAGTTCAAGAATGCCATGTGTCGCTCAAGCAAGATCAGTAAAGGTAAAGTGTATGATTAAATGATACGTGTTAATGAGAAAGAAAAGATATGTGAACGACAGGGATAGGAATAATTGATTGTTTGATTTGACTAACTGCTTAAGTAGAACCAGCACAAATAGACTCATAAAGGGAAGTGTATAGGACACGGAAAGCAACGTGATCAGCTAGTCACAGCTGGCCACTGTTATTACCTGTTAGCCTTGCTATCCTTGTACTAAATAGTTCCTTGAGTGATGATGTTTGTGTTTTCCCTTTTATAATAGAATCAAGTGTTACGTGAGGGGATTACCACAGAGAGTCCGCATGTTAGTCAGGACAAGTAAACCTGCTACTTTCGATTCTGCTGTCGAACCCGCAGAGATGGTCTATGCAGACCTGGCTGCGGATGATGTGGTGGTGGGAGACGAGAAGAAAGAGAAGAAATGGGCCGCTCCTGCTAAACGACCCGGTACTCAGTTATGGAACCCCAAAGATAAGAAGCAGAGAGTGTGGGAGAAGAGATCGTGTAAGACCTGCGGAAAGATGCATGGTGGTGAGTGCAAGTGGGGTAAAAGTTCTGGTGTTTGTCTCAAATGTGGAAAGGCTCACGGTGGGTAATGCCGGATGGGGTCTAATGTGTGTTATAAGTGTGGGAAGGTAGGGCATTATGCCAATGAGTGTAGTGCAAAGCCAGCATGTTACAAATGTGGCAAGACAGGTCACATGGCGAGAGAGTGCACCGATGGTGAGGCTGGAGGTAGTGGGAAGAAAGATGCTGATCAAGCAAGGCCGAGGACTAGGGCCTACATGTTGACCCAAGAGCAAGCTAGACAGATTCCTGATGTTGTGACCGGTACGTTCTTAGTAAACGGCATTTCTGCTGCCGTATTATTTGATTCTGGTGCGAATAGAAGTTTTGTAGCTACGACATTTAGTAAACTAGCTAAAATGAAAGGTTGCCGAGTGCCTGAAACTTTTGTAGTAGAAACCGCCAGTGACACTTCGGTTAAAATAATGAAAATGGTTAAGGACTGTAGGATAGAATTGGAGGGACATGAGTTCCCTGTTACCTTATATGTTATGACCTTAGGAGGGTTCGATGTGGTTTTGGGGATGGATTGGTTGTCTGAGTTTGAGGCTCAGATAGTATGTAAGAGTAGGATAATAAGGTTAAAGTCCTTGGATGGTAGTGCGGTGACGGTTTATGATGATAAGGAAAGTTCTGGGCTTAATGTCATTTCGATGATAAAAGCCGAGGGTTTGCTAAGGCGAGGGTGTTGTGCCTACCTGGCGTATGTCGTCAACGCTACGGCCGAGACGAAAGAAATGAAAGATGTTCCTATTGTGCGCGACTACCCAGAAGTATTCCCTGAGGATCTTCCGGGGTTTCCACCGGAGCAAGAGATAGAATTTCGGATAGAGTTAATACCAGGAGCCCAACCTGTCGCAAAAGCGCCTTTCCGTCTAGCACCGTCCGAGATGAAAGAATTGATGTCCCAACTGCAAGAACTCCTCGACAAAGGTTTCATAAGACCAAGTGTTTCCCCGTGGGGCGCACCAGTATTGTTCGTGAAAAAGAAGGATGGGAGTATGAGAATGTGCATAGACTATCGTGAGTTGAATAAGCTTACGGTAAAGAATAGATATCCTTTGCCAAGGATTGATGATCTGTTTGACCAACTGCAAGGTTCAAGTTGGTTCTCACGAATAGATCTCAGATCAGGCTACCATCAGCTGAAGGTGAAGGAGGCAGACATCCCTAAGACAGCGTTCCGAACGCGGTATGGACACTACGAGTTCCTCGTAATGTCATTCGGTCTAACAAATGCTCCTGCAGCATTTATGGACATGATGAATAGGGTATGTCGGCCGATGTTGGATAAGTCGGTTATCGTCTTCATTGACGATATATTGATTTATTCAAAGAACGAGTCTGACCATGCTGAGCATCTGAGAGAGGTATTGGAGACTCTGAAGAAAGAGAAGTTGTATGCCAAGTTTTCGAAGTGCGCGTTCTGGTTAAGAGAAGTGCAATTTTTAGGTCACGTGATTAATCCTGAAGGGATTACCGTGGACCCAGCTAAGATTGAAGCGATAACGAATTGGAAGACTCCGCAGAATCCGACTGATATACGAAGCTTCCTAGGGTTAGCTGGCTACTATAGGAGATTCATCGAAGGTTTCTCCAAGATAGCCGCACCGCTGACCGGTATGACCCGAAAGTCGATAGTATTCAGTTGGGGAAAGTTACAAGAAGAAGCCATTGAAGAATTAAAGAATAGACTTACGCAAGCTCCAATCCTTGCTCTACCCGATGGTGACGAGGATTTCGTTGTTTGTGCTGATGCCTCGCATCAAGGGTTAGGTTGCGTGTTGATGCAACGAGGGAAGGTGATAGCTTACGCGTCTAGACAGTTGAAGGTCCATGAGAGTACTTATCCGACGCATGATTTGGAGTTAGCAGCTGTAGTGCATGCTCTTAAGATATGGAGGCATTATCTGTACGGTACTAAGTGTACTATCTATACAGATCATAAGAGTTTAAAGTACTTTTTCGAGCAGAAAGAATTGAACATGAGGCAGAGAAGACGGTTAGAATTGATAAAGGATTACGACTGTGAGATTAAGTATTACACCGGTAAAGCTAACGTGGTCGCTGATGCGCTAAGTCGTAAGAATGAGGAAGTCCTTGCAACAGTGAAGTCCTACAAGTTGATCATGAACCCAAGTCTTTTTGAAGAAATCATCAAGGTGCAGTCAGAGGTGCTAGTAGATGAAGGGTTAGTAAAAAAAGAAAGGATTTATGGCCAGCAAGATGAGTTGGTGGAAAACGCTCATGGAGTTAAGACTAGGTTCGACTGTATGTGGATCCCACGCCATGGTGATCTTAGAAGTCGAATCTTAGATGAAGCTCATAAGTCAAGGTACTCAATCCATCCTGGAGCTACAAAGATGTATCAAGACTTGAAAAGAGATTACTGGTGGCCAGGAATGAAGAATGATGTAGTGGATTATGTTAGTAAGTGCTTAACTTGCTTACAAGTCAAAGCCGAACACCAAAAGCCTTATGGGAAGATGCAACCGCTAGAGATACCTGAGTGGAAATGGGAACACATCACCATGGATTTCATAACTAAGCTACCTCGTACAGCTAAGCAACATGATACCATCTGGGTGATTGTGGACCGTTTGACCAAGAGTGCTCACTTTCTGCCCATACGAGAGGCCATCTCGTCAGAAACATTAGCAAGCTTGTTCATCAAAGAAGTTGTAACCAAGCATGGAGTACCGTTATCGATCGTGTCTGATAGAGATACACGGTTTACTTCGAGGTTCTGGAAGAAATTCCATGAAGCTATTGGGACGAGGTTGAACATCGGCACGGCGTATCATCCTCAAACTGATGGACAGTCTGAAAGAACGATCCAAACCCTTGAGGATATGCTACGTGCTTGTGTTTTAGATTTTGGTGGAAGTTGGGATGATCATCTGCACCTGGCAGAGTTCTCCTATAACAACAGTTACCATTCAAGTATTGGTATGCCACCCTTTGAGATGCTTTACGGTAGACGATGTAGAACCCCGGTGTGTTGGGGTGAGATTGGTCCGAAAGAAATGAAAAGCCTTGAAGTGGTTCAAGAAACGTCTTCAAAGTTCGATCAGATCAAAGCAAGAATGAAAGCCGCTCAAGACAGACAAAAGTCTTATGCAGATAAGCGGCGACGACCAATTGAGTTTAACGTTGGCGACAATGTGATGCTTAAGGTCTCGCCTTGGAAGGGAATTATCCGTTTTAGAAAGAGAGGGAAATTGAGTCCGAGGTACATTGGACCGTTCAAGATTGTATATCGTGTGGGTGAAGTAGCTTATAAACTGTATTTACCCGATGAGTTAGAAGGAATTCATTCAACCTTCCATGTTTCTCATTTGAGGAAGTGTCTAGCTGATGACACGTCTCACGTGCCGTTGATGGACATTGAGGTTGATGAATAATTGAACTACATCGAGCAACCGATAGAGATCGTTGATCGCAAGGAGAAGCAGCTTCGTCACAAGATTATACCTCTGGTAAAAGTGATATGGAAACACCGCAAGGGATCAGATGCTACTTGGGAAGCCGAGGATGAGATGCGCAAGTTTTACCCTAGTTTGTTTATGTAATAGTTAGGTTTCGGGGACGAAACCTCTTTAAGGAGAGAAGACTTGTAACATCCTAAAATTTTAATGTTGAATAAAGAAAGTTATGTTTAGTGATTTCGCGTTAATTATTGGATATCGAGTAAGGAGCGGATCATGGACTTGGATTAATTGAGATGGGTTAAATGAGAATGGGCCTTAGGTTCATGAGATTTAAGGGATATAAATACCCCCTAAACTCTAAAATATCTTTCATTTCACCATATTCTCTTACACTCCAAAACACACACACCTCACACCAACACCGCCGCCGGCCGAGGGAAGAACCGAGCCCGATCCGAGAGAGAGAGCGATTAGTTGTGATAACAAGTTAAACAAGATCCAAACAAGCTCAGAAAGGTATGATTCTTGATCCTTGAAGTTTAAAGATCCAAGTTTTATAGTGTAGATACGACCGAAAATGGTCGGGAAGCGTAGTGGGTGATGTCGAACCTTAACAAGGGTGTTAAAATCGCCAAAATGCTCAATAAAAACCAAAACAGCGGCTGATCTGGGCAACTTCGCCTGCAACTGGGCAACTTCGCCTTCAAAGCGATAACTTCGCCTTCAAAGCAATAACTTCGCCTGAGGCCAAGTTCGCCTAATTAACAACTTCGCCTAGAGCTAAGTTCGCCTGAGGCTTAACTTCGCCTAAAGCCAAGTTCGCCTGATGACAACTTCGCCTAAAGCTAAGTTCGCCTAAGGTTTAACTTCCCCTAAAGCTAAGTTCGCCTAAGGTTTAACTTCACCTAAAGCCAAGTTCGATTGGAAAATAAATAAAAAAAAACCTAATGAAAAATGTGTTAAGACAGTTAATGTAAATAAAATTTTTCCAAGCTGACCTGGCAGCTCGACCCCAGCAAGGGGCTCTGCCCCTTGGACCATGCTAGGGGCTGCCGCCCCTAGACCCCGCTGCCAGGGGCGTTGCCCCCGGACCCCCGTTCGTTGTGGGTAGTAGTTAAGACTAGAAAGATGATATGAGTAGTAATAATTAATTGATACGTATACTTGTTATACAGTCAGCCGTGCACAACTGAAGAAAGGGATTACGATTAACGGTGAACGTAACCGTGTTCAGGTGAGTTTCTAGCCCCATTTATGTGTTATGTTTTCGGGGCTGTGTGCATACTCGATATGTTTGTTAATACGCTTATCCTAAGAGATAAGTGTATGCCTTATGTGAATGATGTGATATGTATGAATGATTGCTTGATGGTACGTGAACGATCTTCGGATATTGCACGTACTGTCAGGTTGTAACGCTAAGTATAAGGTAAGTATGATATGTATGCTTATGTGTATGAATGTGATAAAGTTAATAAAAGAAGGAAAGGATGGTTGTATGGTAACGAAGAGGGAATCGAACCCTACTAATATTCGAGAACTAGGGAACCGAACCCTACTAATATTCGAGGAAAGAGGGACCGAGCCCTAATAATACTCGAGGAAAGAGGGTACCGAGCCCTAATAATACTCGAGGAAGGAGGGTACCGAGCCCTAAGAATACTCGAGGAATGTAGGGCGTAATGCTCTTTATAATGTAAGATATGAAAGTAAGTTAATACAAAAGAAAGTATGAAAGTAAGAAAGTATGAATGAAAGAATATAAGTTTATGTGTATTGTATAGTGTATGATTAACTAGAACTCACTCAGCGTAGCTGACTTTTAGTATGCACGCAGGTGAGTAGGATGAGGCAGCTCGCTTGAGGAGACACGTGGCACTGAATAAGAAGCTGGCATCGGAAGACTCAAGACGTTTAAGTTTAATGTTTCGTTTATTTTGAAAGACAAAATGATGTTTTAAGACAAGACGTGTTTGTTATGAAATGTTTTATGAAAGCTTTTATATTCCGCGAATGTTTTAATTAACTCTGATATTTAGAACTGCGTTTATGAGTAAATCCAACACTAAAGTAGGGTTACCGGTGACGGGGCCTTACATTGTTATTACTTATAATCCTCTTGCATTAGTTAATTGAATTGGTTTTGATTAATTGATTGCTTGTTAAACTCTTTACTTGGTGTTTTGGGTTTATTTGCGGGAAGTACAACCGTAGGGATAAGTGGGTAATATAATCATCTAAAATCAGTTAAAATACACCTTCTTTGAGACCGAGAGGTGATAAGAAGTAATATTGTCTCGTTGCTTTTACTTGTTAGAATTAAGACCGCGCGAGAACGGGTTTTTGTCTTGTCAAGTTTGAGTGTTTATGTGCAATTAGTTGGTTTAATTTGGGTTAAGTTAAATTGTTCCTCTATCCTTGGTTGCGTAGTATTCATTTCCATTTGGCTAGTGTGTCGGTGAGACCGAGAGGTGAGTCGGTATTTGAACACGTTAATAATTGTTTTTCCGGTTTATTCTTTAAAATCAACTAAAATAAGTTAGAGTTTGTTAGAGAGACTGAGAGGTAATTTGACTTTCTTAAACAAGTTTTAGTTGTGTCATCTTTTATAACCGGTGTCGTGAATGTTTTCAATCCATTGTTTTGTTATTTCTATCAACATGATTCATTCCTAGGTAGACGTTTTTATCACTGCAGTCATAGTTTTCAAAGAGTTTTGTTAAAAGTTTTCGTTTAATTAAGTTAAGTAGTTTAATCAATTTTAAATATTAAAAAATCATTTAAATAATATTTTGGTGAGTCTTGGTTAGAGTTTAGTAATTAAAAACGTTTTCACGTGTCTTCGAGTTCGATATCCGGACTTTCCTTATCTGTGCTACACGCGATCGGTACACTTGCCGTTTGTGTGAACTAGGATAGATTGTTTGGTTTTTAAAGCTTAGCTGCGACTTGTGTTTTATTTATATATATATTTTCGCACATTTTTAATACCTTACACACCACTAATCCAATACATTTCAGTCCATAACAAGCTTAAATCAACTTCAATTTGATCAAAACTCAACCGATTATAAAACTATACCAAATTAACAATTAACAACTTCGTAATAACGAATTAACTATCAAAATTAAGAGCAGAAGAGCACCAACAGCTCTGATACCACTTGTTTGAACTCGTTAGACCAACACACAGATCTCAGATCTGATCTATGTATAATTAACCTAATATGGATCTAGTTCGTAATTGCCATTGATTGTCAGTTATACGTTATATATATATATATTAATTGTATGTATGTGTATGATAAGATTAGTATGAAGCTTGAGAGTGTAATCGGAAAGCAATTCGATAATGTAAACTCAAAAACTTAAATTAAACTGTGGACTGAAGCCACTATAATTAGAAGATGGATCTAGTTCGTTACACATTCCGTCAAGAACTAGAATCCACTTCGTTACATACACTTAAATGAAATAACCTTAACGAATCACCCCCTGATTCGTTAAACATCCTTAACAATCAGGAGGGATAATAACTTAGATCTAGTTCGTTAAACATCCTTAACGAACTAGACTATTACTTTAATGAACTACATTAATAACTTAATATTTTATTACATAAATAAAACGACAAATACATAAACGATCGATACAAAGACTCAAGATGCAAAACCGTGTACTAACAAAAATAATAAGTAATTAGTTTTATGTGAATTATGATTAACTAGTTATAGAGGTAGGGTACCAAAAAGACCCAAATACCCTTAAGTAATATCCGCTGGTCAATCAAGAGTACGTCACAAGTCACCCGCGGGACATATGAACCATCCGCATAAATCATCTGAGGAAGAAATACCCTCATGGCACATGCAACGGCATCCTGGCACCGTCAAAAGTCATCCGCAAGAAGGAATATCCTTCCGCATAAATGACCATGAGGTAATGCTCTGGGACAGATGTCAATAACCAACTACCTTCTAGAAGATTTGTCAAGATGCTTTCTTGGGCAATACGTGATCCCTCGGCTAATCAACTAGTGACATCTGGCAGGGCCGTTATAACCATGCACAAGGCCAATGTTACCCATTAACCAATATCAGAAGGACGCGTGTCCAGGTTGTTATACATGCACATGCAACGTATAGACTAAGCCTATCGCATGAGGACACGTGTCCAGGCGGTTATAAGAGAATCTTCTAAAGGGACAGCTGGCCCAATTACTTCCCCACACCCTTCGGCTATAAATACCCTCTCGATTGATCATCATGAGGTATCCATTCACTCTGACTGTACTATCACTATTTACTTAAGTGCTTTATCTTCATCAGAACTGTACTTATTCTCACGTCGGAGGGTGGTTACGGGTCCTTCCCGTAACGAGCTCACGGTGTCTGTTTTGCAGGTCTTCGTCACTGGACTTTGGGGCAATTGAGTTCATATCGTATTGGCAGTTAACCGTATCTTACCCTGTTGATTCATTGGATCTAGGACCCATTAAGGGGAGTAGGTCTGTGTTTCCTCATTGGCGCCATCTGTGCTTTTGTTAGAACAGCAAGAAATTTTTTCCGTCCTCTTTACGATATGAATCAGTTACCTAAAGGGCCGACGTAGAACCAAACACAGTCTTCATGTGGTCTCAACCTTGAAACACGTGAAGGAGAAACACCTGTGTTTGCTCGAACCTCGACTCCTGTCGCAAGAACCGATGCCGTCAACCCTGGAGGTTTTTCCTTGGGTGGTTCGACGGCTCGGGGATTGTTTGCTCAACAAGAAGGTGTTACCCCAGTAGACACCAGAAATGTTGTTACACCAACTACTGACTTGGGGCGTGTTACACCCCCAGGAGGTTCCAATCTCGGAGATCTGGAACGAATTATGAGAGATGCCAATCGAACTCATTCAGAGTTAGGCTTGGAAGAGAATTCCGGTGACTTCACCCCAAGAAGAGCTCAACGTCATAACTCCAGATCCGAGGCACTTTTGTCTCCGGATGAGTGGCTCCGTATCCAAAAGGATAATCTGAAAGCTGAGTACGAACGAAGGGTACGGAACGAACGTTTTCACGCTCGGGCCCTGACGTATGATGTCTCTCCTAGAAGATCAGTTTCCCCACCCATACGGGGAAGTCACATTCAGTATAGTCAGCCACTAGAGCATCGCGACGGCTCCGTTCCCGATAAACGCAAAAATTCCAACATCTGTTGGAACATATAGTGGAATGACGGATCCTAGTGATCATTTGTTGAGGTTTGAGGTAGTTGGAGGAGTCAGTGGTTGGACTCTTCCATATTGGTGTCACATGTTTGCACTAACATTCACTGGAGCAGCGCGAGAATGGTTTGAAAAATTACCATGCAGACAGATTAAAAGTTGGAAGGATTTTGTAGCAAAATTCTCTTAACATTTCAGCCCACAAAGAAAGCATGCACGTGATCCTTCGGAAATATTGGATGTCGAAAGGTGAAATAATGAGTCCATTGAGGACTTCATTACTCGTTTTAATAACGAGAGCCTTAACATCGGAGGGGTTAGTGAAGATATGTTGCGGGGAGCACTCCGAAAAAATGTCCATAGTGACGCCTTGATCCGCACACTAACCGGAAAAGACGGAATGCCCGAGTCCTGGGATGAAATCATGACAACAGCTAAGTTGTTTGCAAGAACTGAAAAAACATTGGGGTCCAGCAGCCAGAAGCAATTACCAAGGGTCGAATTCCAGACTCCAAGACCAAATAAACAAGCTAAAGGAACAATCTAGTCAAGACTGCAACCGACCACAGAACAACCAAAACAATTTGATGCGAGATCTTTGATTGGCAACAAGAACAAGCGTAACTTTCCAGCACAGTCTTCCAACAGCAGTTGGACTCAGTTGTCAAAAACTCCCTCAGAGATCCTCACTACGGAGAATTTGACCTTCCGCAAACCACAACCATTACCGAGGAAGTCGTTCCTCAATAACAAAAAACATTGCACGTACCACAATGATATAGGGCACAATACAAATGAGTGTGTAGCCCTAAGGAATGAAATAGAGGCAGCTGTAAAAAATGGAAAGTTGGATCATTTGGTCAAAAGTATAAGACCAGGTATTGGTAAACCTCCCGCAAAGGATAACCAGGGCCCGGAAAAAAGGCAAATAAAAGATTTGAAAGTTCAAATAATTCAAGGAGGTCAACAGATCAGTGGTAAGAGAAAAGAGTTTGCGGAAGAAGAATGGAAAAACGAGCCAGACATTTTTCCACGTATCATGGGAGGACCATGCAATAAGAATCCTTCGATAATCACTGCTTTGTTCGGACACTATCGGTCACAATATGTGTTCTTCGACACTGGTAGTACATCTGACATCAAGTACGAACAGTGCTTCGAACAGCTTGAGAAATATTAAGGCCGATTCATGCCCCTGTTTCTGGATTTTTTTTGGGGGGGTGGGGGGAATAATGCACCCGCGGGGTGTCATTTCATTCCCGGTCACACTTAGTGAGGGGGTATACTCAAGAACTGAGGAAGTCGAATTTTTAGTTTTACCGGCAACTTCCAAACATGACATTATTCTCGGACGAGAAGCAATTGGTGACTTCAATGCTCATCCATCCACAGCTCACGGGGCGGTAGGGGTTCCGACCCGCACCGGCGTAGCAATAATTCATGTCAACCGTCATTGCTTTACAACAAAAAGTTCAAAGTCAAGTAAAGTTCCAAGACAAAATCAGAGAACTGAACCAGAGAAATGGGTTCTCAACAAAAAATTTCCTGATCAAACTGTGATAATTGGTCCGGCTATTTCTGAGATCGTCCGAACTTTTTTGAAGCAATTATTGACCAAAAACATAGATATTTTCACATGACAGCCTGCGGACATGACCGGTGTCCCGCGGAGCATTTCGGAGCACAAATTAAAGGTGAGTCCGTTGATCACCCCAATAGTGCAAAAGAAGCGAAAGATGGGCGAGGAAAAAACAAAAGCCATGAACGAGCAGGTACAAGATCTTCTCCATGCCGGTATCATACGAGAAATCAAATATCAAACGTGGGTAGCCAACCCGGTAATGGTCCCGGAAAGCAACGGAACGTGGAGGATGTGTATAGATTACAAAGATCTAAACAAGGCATGCCCAAAAGATTGTTACCCACTTCCAGAGATCGACTTGAAAGTAGATGTTGTGGCTCCATTCAAGTTCAAGTGCTTCCTCGATGCCTACAAAGGCTATCATAAGATTCATATGGCAGCCGGTGACGAGGATAAGACAGCGTTCCGCACTGAGCAAGGAACATTCTGTTACAGAATGATGCCTGTCGGGTTAAAAAATGAGGGTGCCACATACCAAAGACTGATGGATCAGGCCTTCAAAGGTCAAATAAGTCGAAATCTCAAAGTCTATATGGATGATTTGGTGATCAAAAGCACCGAAGAGGATCAAATGTTGAGAGACATAGAGGAAACTTTTGAAACGTTGAGAAGCATCAATATGAAGCTCAATCCAGCAAAGTGCTCCTTCGGAATGGAGGAAGGAAAGTTCCTCGGGGTAATTGTGACAAGCACGGGTTTTAAGGCTAATCCGGATAAGTTACAAGCAGTAGCCCGCATGCCATCTCCCACATCCCTAAAAGAAGTTCAAACACTTAACGGTAGATTGGTAGCGTTGAACAGGTTTCTGGAAAATCACGCTGCTAAATCTTACCCGTTCATCTCAACATTGAGGAACTGTCTCAAAAAGACACAATTCAGATGGACTCCAGAAGCCGAACAAGCATTCCAGGAATTCAAGAAGTGTTTAATGGAATTACCCACATTAACAGCTCCTTACGCGGGAGAACCATTAACATTATACTTGTCGGCGTCTGGCATTTCCGTGGGGGCTGTCCTACTGACAGATAGGAAAAATGTTCAAACTCCAATTTACTACGTCAGTAGAACATCATCAGACCCGGAAATAAAATACTCGATGTTGGAAAAATTGGTCTTGGCATTAGTATACGCAGCCCGACGGCTTCGTAGGTACTTGCAAGGACATCCGGTAAATGTGTTGACCGGGTATAAATTGAAAAATGTGTCGAGTAAGCCAGAACTGTCCGGACGACTGGAAAAATGGGCCATCGAATTGGGTGAACACTCAATAGAGTATAAACCCAGACCGGCAATCAAAGGGTAAATTGAAAAATGTGTCGAGTAAGCCAGAACTGTCCGGACGACTGGAAAAATGGGCCATCGAATTGGGTGAACACTCAATAGAGTATAAACCCAGACCGGCAATCAAAGGGCAAGTGCTGGCGGACTTCATCACGGAAGTCCCATAGCACAAAGAACAAGAGTGTTTAATCGAATAACAACCCCAAGCACCTCCGGAACAAGGGCAAGTTTGGTCACTATTCACGGACGGAGCTTCAAGTAGCGAAGGATCAGGTGCAGGCTTAAGGCTAGTCAACCTTGAGGGGCATGAATTTACATACGCCATCACGTTAGACTTTAAAAGTACCAACAATGAGGCGGAATATGAAGCCTTCATGGCAGGCCTGCGGATAGCGAAAAAGCTTGGGGTAAGACATTTGGAAGCACGGGTGGATTCCATGCTAATTGCGGGATAAATAAACGGAACATATGAAGCTAAAAATGATGTCATGGCTTCTTATTTGTCACAAGCAAGGGTCTTGATTCCCCAATTTTCCTCTTTCAATGTTGTTCACATTCAGAGGAGTGAGAACAAATCGGCGGACGCTCTTAGCAAGCTAGCTTCAACAAATTATGAGCATTTTGCCAAAGATATTCATGTGGAAGTTCTAGATCATCCATCCATTCCACAAAACCAAGTCCTGGTGATCCAAACAGGCGTCGAATCTTGGATGACGCCAATTAAAGCTTATTTCTCTTCCGGAGCACTTCCAGCGGGAAAGGCTGAGACTCGGAAGATTCAGCATAAAGCCTTGAATTACCAGTTGACTGATGGAATTTTATACCGGAGATCATTCCTCGGTCCGCTGCTACGTTGTGTAGACGCAGAAGATGCAAATTACTTAATCCGAGAAATTAACGAAGGCATTTGCGGATTGCACGCGGGACCGATTATGAAAGTTGCAAAAATCATGAACACAGGGTACTACTGGTCGGGCATGCATTTGGACGCTGTGCAAGAAATCAGAAAGTGTGATTCGTGCCAACGCCACGCTCCAAACACCCTGCGTCCAAAAAATGAACTGATTCCGGTAACATCTGCTTGGCCGTTCCAGAAGTGGGCTATTGACATTATGGGACCTTTCCCAGAAGCCCCGGGACGAGTCAAATATTTGATAGTGGCCGTTGATTACTTCACCAAATGGGTGGAAGCCAAACCGGTTGATCAATAACGGCATCAAGCGTCAAGAAGTTCCTATGGGGATTCATCATTTGCGGGTTTGGTCTTCCGCAGGAACTGGTAAGTGAGAATGAGACCCAATTTGCTGACAGCGGACTACAAGAATGGTTGAAAGAACTTCAAGTTTTCACATCTATAGCTCATCCGCAAGCAAATGGTCAGGTCGAAAGGACTAACCGAACTATCAAAGAAGGGAACAAGGCAAGGTTAGGAACAAAATGGACGGGATGGGTGGATGAATTGCCCCATGTACTTTGGGCCTTCCGTACCCAAAAGAACTCTAGTAATTCAGAGACGCCGTTTAGTCTAACCTATGGCACCGAAGCCATGATCCCGGCAGAAATCGGGATTCCATCCACAAGGGTTCTGTTAATTGATGATAATGATTACAAACTCAGGATGAATATTGATTTACTTGAAGAAAGAAGAGAACTAGCATCGATCCGCAAGCACAATTATAAACGACAGCTTCCGAAGTATTACAACTCGCGGGTCCAGACATGCAAATTCGATGCAGGAGACTTTGTCTTCCGGTCAGGAGCCTCCGGGCAAGTTGGCCCCAACTTGGGAAGGACCTTATAAAGTCAAACAAGTATTATCTAAAGGTGCCTACAAGTTAGAAAAGTTGGACGGGACTGAGATCCCTCGAACTTGGAATGCAGCGCAGTTGAAGAAATGCTACATGTAGCAGTATTAGTTATTCTTTATCTTGGCCTCCGTGCCCACATAGACTAGCACGTTATGTAATTTCCTTTATTGTAAGTAGGCTTATGCCCAATTTATGAAGAATCTTGTGCTAGTTTCATGTCATTTTGACAATTTGTAATCTTTTATTGACAAAAACGAAGTTCCGGATAGACACTTATATTATAATACATAAGACAAAGTGCACCGGAAGAAAGCAAGACTTCTTATTATTAATCAAAAGAGATTACCAAAGAAGAAATATTTACAAAGAAAAGCATATATACATCTACGTGGTGACATTTTCGCCTTCCGCAGTATTATCTGCTTCTTCTTCTTCCTCTTCCTCATCAAGATCCAACAGCTCTTTTAATTGCTCCACCGCATCCTCCTTATCCGCATGTTCTGATATATGATCGGAAAGGGAAAACTTTAAAGTATCAAAAGCTGTGGTCTTTTCAATAAGAATGGAAGCAGTGTCCTTTCCGGCTAGGACATACTCCTCCGGAAGCCTGCCTTCAGAAGCAAATTTATAGCCTTCTTCAAAACCCATCTGCCGACCAGCCTGCTTGGTAGCACGCAGAAGCACCGCAACGCAATTCCCAAGATCATCACTGTTCCGAACATCAGTGATGACCTGTTAAGACATATAAACATGGATAAGAAACATTAAGTCCGAATTGTTTGTATTAACAAAAAGATTCGATACCTTGGGAATTTTCGTCGTCAAAAGCCACTTTTTATCCGCCTTAGCTCGAACAAGATCCATCTTGTGACCGACACATTCCAGAGCTTGGTCTCGGTTCTTGGCATTAAGGACGGACAAGCGCTTATCCTTGGCCGCCGAGTCAGCTTGAAGGGTCCTTATTAGCTCAGCCTGTTCATCCAGTTGTTTTTGTAGAACAGCCTTAGCTTCCTCAGCGGCAAGGCGGTTGGCTTTTTCGGCTTCCATAGCTTGGTGACTCTCTCGAGCTTCGGTTAATGCCTTAAGAGCCTCTTTCTTGGCGTCAAGCAACTTAAGCTCCGTGTCATCCAACTCCTCGTTCATCGCCAACCAATCCCGAGCTATCTTTCGGTTAGTGGAGATAGTATTCGCCAGGTGATAGGAATTTGAGTTCAACAATTCCTGGCGAACACGACGTCGCTGTCGCTCCTTTTCTGCAAGAGGAAGACACTCTTGCAGATATTCAAAGCAGAGATCCACGTCATTAAACGTCGAGTCTTCACGCAAAGTCCAATGTGGAAGATGCGGAGCAGCACTCTCCTCATGAGGAGACCGGGAAGTCTGTTCCTTGTAAGGAAACATGCTAACGCCACCCTGGTCTCGGAAATGGTGGACGTTGAAGTTCAGGGACATGGTGAAGGTGTCGGAACCCCCGAATTCCTTGTCCTTGATAGGAGAAGTATCCGTCACATCAATGGGATTTTGAGCAGTGGTTAATGGCGAGGACGGTGGAGTTGGAAGTCGTGTAGCAGTTGAATGATTTAAACCTAAAACACCTTTAAAATAAGTCTTTCAGAAGAAGCAGGTCAAATATAATCATGAGGGTTCGAAACAGATAATCTTACCCATAGAAAAATCTTGGGCGGAAAGCTCCTGAAGGCGAGCCCCCAAATCCAGGACTTTGGCCTTCTTCTTCTTCTTCTTCTTCTTCTTCTTGAGAGGCGCGGCATCAGAAGGTTGTACTTTCCGTTTGCTGGCGGCCTTCGAAACACCCGCATCAGTAGCCTGAGGTTCACCCTCAACGGATTAAGGACCACCTTCCTCACCTGTTGACGGATCGGTGGTGGCCTTCGAATCATGCTTGCGAGTCAAACCTACAGTCGAATGCGAAGGGTTAGTAGCACCAATTGATAACCCTCCTTCGCAGAGTGACGACTCTTCGCTAGACGAGAGAAGTACTATAACTCCGCTCAAAGTAGCGGAAGTTATAGGTCGGGGTTGAAGAATACCTTCACACTTTGAGACAAACTCCTCACCTTGAGCATACATCGCCTCGGAGACAACACACTCCGGAGTAAGTGTGGCGGAGAAAAGAAAGTTATTCCGTGTACGTTCCAAGAAAGGTACTTCATGGCGTGTAATTGGTCGACGCACCATCATGCCCCCTACCTTGTCCAAAAGAGTGGAGAGAATCGTACCTTCACCTGTAATTCACAAAATGTCAAAAAAGAAAACTGAGAATCCGGAATGTTACAAGCAAAAACTTACTTCCGTCAGAATTTTCATAATAAGGTTCCAAGGTAGGGAACGGCCATAAGCGACTCATATTGGCATGGACCATCGCCCCTTCATGAATGGGACGCATGGGCGTTGGCGTTTTGGTCAGAGTAAGGAACCAGGCACGACCTTCATATTCGGAAGCAAGGACTTCCGGTAGTTTATCCTTCGGCTTCCGGTGGGTCATTGTAAACGGGATAACATCCTCCCGGATCCAGAAAAACTTGGATTTCCATCTGTGAATGCTGCGAAGCCATTCGAAGCCAATAGCTCCCTTACGGTGGTAGCAAAACCATACCAGCCTTCACGAAGAGTCATCTTGTAAAGTACGGCAAACATGCCGACGGACGGTTCATAATTGTGCACATGACAACAGAACTCGAAGTGTCGAATCCTTAACATCCCAGAAGGATGAATTTGGGATAAGTGAATCCCATATGCCGTCAAGACCGATTGCACGAATTTCGTCACGGGCAATCGGAAATTCCCAGTCGTAAAGTGGTCTAAGTAGATGGCCATCTTCTTTGCCGGAGGCGCAGTTGCAATTTCCCCTTTCGACGGACGTTCGGCCTCCCATTCCGATGGAAAACCGTATACATTTTTAACATCTTCGAAGTCTTTCTCTTTAATATCACACCCGACTTCATTGATAGCAGAGGGATTTTTCTTCTGGCCATTTGAATGAAATATAAAGAAGGATGTAGAAAATCAAAGTTCTTTGATATAAATGAAAGAGAAACTAAGAAAGTAATAAAAATGGATTGGAGATATCAAGGGTTTATTTATACCCATCGCAATTAATGCGACCGTCTGACTGACAGAGGAAAGAGAAAATGCAAACCATGGGATGATTGACACGTCAGGCGGGAGATTCGAAAAAGCGGGACAAGTTGTAAAAAGGCGTTTTACACGTCTTGTCAGCCACCACTTAACATTCTCTCTCTGCCACGTCACCAGTACTATCCAACTTGCACAAGTTCAAAATTTAAAAATATCTGATAAAGACAGTGCTTTACAATCAAGGATATTATTCACGAAACATAAAGTCCTTTCCATTAAATATTCAAAAATGATGATTACAAAAACATGGAAAGAAATTACAAGTCTTAGCTCCTAAATCTATCCTATGGGTTAGGGGCCGAGGTGCCTTCCGGGGCATTTTAGGAAGTATCCTCAGACTCATCGTCTTCAAATTCATCATCTATATATACCCGCAGTTGCCTCACGCCGTCCTCGGCTAAGGCAAACTCCGGAAGCATATGTTGCAGCGGGAAGACTAGGTCATCATATTCTTTGACCCGCATATCAAGCTCCTGCTTCGCATCAAGGCCATGAAGCGGATGGTTTTCAAATGATTGTCCATATTGGGCAAATGCCATACCTTCGTTAAAGCCTTTCACCCGGCCAACTCCTTCCGACGCAGTTGTTAGATTCACGAAGCAATCAGTAAGCTCCGTGCTTTTCTTAATATGATGGATGACCTAATATAAGATAAGCGAAATTTATCAACAACATGAAGGCAAAATACACAAAAAATAAACAGTTTATGAGAAAAACTTACGGAGTCAAGTCCACGGTTGAGGAACCATTGCCTTTCTCGTTCAGCACGCTCCGCCCGGCCATGAAGTTCCTGTAACTCGGCGGAGGCGCGGTTGTCTTCTTTAGTTTGGGATTGCAGCAGGGAGTCATATGCAAACTGCATTTCAGCAGCAGTCTTGTCTTTAAGCTCTGATTGCTCCCTCTGCAACCTCAGCTCATCCTCGAGCTCTCGGATCTGGATGTTTTGGCGAGACACTTATTCTTGTACCTTCGCCAAATCATCCTTTCCCCTTTGGGTTTCAGCCCGGGCAGCCTCAACAGTGGCATTAGACCTCTCGCAAGCCTCTTTCCACTGTTGAGCAGCAACAGCACTCCGGCTTTTTTCCTGGTTAAGTGCAGCCTCGGCGTCAGTCTGTTTCCACCTAGCTGCACTTGCCGCTTTACGATGCTCCTCAGTCTCCTTCTTGGCAGCATCTACGGCCCGAGTTGCCTCACCCAGCTTCCTGCCCATCGTACGCTACTTGCGTAAGATTTCTTGACAACAAGCTAAGCTGTTAGTCAAAGAAACAGATAAATCAGTGTGAAGTTCTTGGCGGGAACAAGTCTGCTGGTACGTCATTTCAGCAGGCGGCATGCAGTGCTTAATGAAACTCATGCAAGTCTCAGGATGAGAAACCCGATACCCGTTCACAATATCCCAAGGAGGGACGAACAAGTCATAATCAGACCCCAAAACGGCACCCCAAAAAAACTGGGAGCCTAAGGTCTCGAGACGGACGGGAGCCGTAGATGATTGTTGCGGAGCACCTTGTGAGGAACCCCCTCCGGCCTCATGGACAGATGGTCCGAATAGAAAATCATCTCCTTCGCCCATCATAGAAGGCGAAGAAGAAGAAGAAGAATAAAATTGAGGAGGAGGTCGCGGAGGAGATTCATGAATCCTGAAGCCCTCTGCAGTGACTTCAGGATTATCGTCCTGAGAACCAGTGGCTCCCCCACCCTGGAAGAGATAGTCAGGAGATTCATTAACCACTGGTTGAACATTGGACCCCTCCAGGTTTGTCTCGGTTGGAGGGGTAACAGGGTTGTCCTCAACTTCCTTCTCCGAAAGAGGAGTTGGTTGTTTCTCAACGATCGGTGTGGGCGTCGGTGTTGGCAGCTTCTCAGTCACATTATCCTCAATAATTTCCGGATCTTCATAAGGAAATCATAATCAGATCTCGTTTAAGAAAACAATAAAAGTTAACAAGCAAAAGCTCACCATTCACCGTTCCCAGACGCTCCGCAAGACTAGGTAGCGTCTTCCTCGGACGATGTGTACGTCGCTTCTTCGTCTTATACCCTTTCTCGGCGTCCGCAGAACTTGTGCATGCGTTACTCGCCTGGGAAACATGGAAGGATCTCTTCTGGTAAAGTTCTGCTAGCAAATGTGAGATAGATGAAATTTCAGAAGCGTCATCCGAGCTTCCCTCCTTAAGGGTGGCAGAATCGTCACTTAAAATGACGATGTCCTGTCGGAGGTCAGCGCATTAAGAGGAAGAGGGTTCAGGATATACGCACCTGACTCGAAGATAGCCTCCGAAACAACTGGTTCAGCACGCACGTTAACTGGAAAGAGAAAGTACTCAGCAGTCTTTTCAAGGACAGGCGTGTCCTTCACATCACGAATATTTTTTCCCACACAACCTCTATCATCGTACAAAGCATCCAGCATTGACCTCGGACCTGAAAAATAAATGTAGAGCTCAATAAAGCAACCTCATAAATGAAAAGAAAAAGGAACAGAGTAATAAAATTACGGCCATCGAGTCCAATGAAAACGGGCTCCGTGAAAGGAGAAGGCCACAAGCGGCTTAAGCCCGCCCATACGAGGGACTCCTCATAAAGCGTTTGCATAGGAGTGGATGAGGAAATCAGTCGACGGAACCAATTACCCTTCTTATGGTCGGCCGGAGTAACATCAAGAAGGGCCTCGTTGCCCGAACGGCGAACCATGGTCTCCGACACCACGTCCTCCGATACCCAGGAAAACTTCCTTTTCCAGTCCTTGGAAATTTCCTCAGTCACATTGCCGATAACTCTATTAGGCAAAGTATGGCAAGTAAACCAGCCATTTCGGCTAGCCATCTTGGCTAGCCATCTTATAAAAAACAACGAATCAGTCCAATCGGGGCACTATCTCATGTGCCATACATACGAACTCGAAGTGACGAATTCGCTTGACGACACGAAGGTGAAGTTGAGATAAGTGAATCCCGAACGCCTTAATCACCCGCATGAAAGACTTTGTAATAGGAAGACGAAAGTTCCCGGGAGCAAAGTAATTAGCATATAAAGCCATTTTCCCAGGAGGTGGAAACTGGCAATCGAACCGACGGAGGGGAGCTCCGGTCCCCATTCTGGTGGGATGCCATACGTCTCGATCAGTTTTTGATACTCATTTTGGTCCCATTGAATCTCTATTTCATCAACTTCAGCCGTAGTACTAGTCATTACGATAATATTTGGTGGAATATTGGGTTATTTCAAGGAAGATTAAGAGATAGATTGAAAGTTTCAGAGAAAGAAAGCAAGTTAATATCAAAAATTCAAAGGCGATAAAACTTCAAAAAGAAGTTAACTCCCTCTATTTATACTCATCGCAATTAATGCGATGGGATGCGAACAGTGTAGAGAGAAAAACCGCCCAGTAGATAATCGCCACGTCACGCGAGAAATTCGAAAAAGGGAAAAGGTTGTACAGTCGGGTACAGTAACAGCGTCATAAACGTCCTGTCGCCTACACATGCGCCTGCGAGTGGTCAACTTGTCCTTTTTTCAAGATTATCCACAACAACAAAAGATATTTCTCAACAACTTGCAAAATTAAAAAATCCCCAAATACACATTGAGTCCAGAATTTCACCCGCATAAAAACTTCACACGGAAGAAACACTGGACTGGGGGGACTTATAGAGGTAGGGTACCAAAAAGACCCAAATACCCTTAAGTAATACCCGCGGGTCAATCAAGAGTACGTCACAAGTCACCCGTGGGACATATGAACCATCCACATAAATCATCTAAGGAAGAAATACCCTCATGGCACATGCGGAAGCATCCTGGCACCCTCAAAAGTCATCTGCAAGAAGGAATATCCTTCCGCATAAATGACCACGAGGTAATGCTCCGGGACGGATGTTAATAACCAACTACCTTCTAGAAGATTTGTCAAGATGCTTTCTTGGGCAATACGTGATGCCTCGGCCAATCAACTAGTGACATTTGGCAAGGCCGTTATAACCATGCACATGGCCAATGTTACCCATTAACCAATATCGGAAGGACGCGTGTCCAGGTTGTTATACATGCACATGCAACGTATAGACTGAGCCTATCGCATGAGGACACGTGTCCAGGCGGTTATAAGAGCATCTTCTAAAGGGACAGCTGGCCCAATTACTTCCCCATACCCTTCGGCTATAAATACCCTCTCGATAATCATGAGGTATCCATTCACTCCCACTGTACTATCACTATTTACTTAAGTGCTTTATCTTCGTCAGAACTGTACTTATTCTCAGGCCGGAGGGTGGTTACGGGAAAACCCCCCCTCTTGTCCTTCCCGTAACGGGCTCACGGTGTCTGTTTTGCAGGTCTTCGTCACTGGACTTTGGGGAATTGAGTTAATATCGTATTGGCAGTTAACCGTATCTTACCCTGTTGATTCATTGGATCTAGGACCTATTAAGGGGAGTAGGTCCGTGTTTCTTCACTAGTGTTTTACCCGGCACCCGGTGTGTTGCGCCGAGACAGGTTGGTAAAATCCGGGCGATAGTAAACTCAAGCATTGACTGTCCCAAGTTTTGAGGCGGTAAGTCGACACTAATTCGGTCGGTTTCAGTTATAGGCTTTATCGTACCGTAACTAAAACAAAAAAATTATAAAAATTAAAGTGAACCAATAGGGTGGCGTTGGTTGGTAATACACAGGCGTTGGTAAAACCCGAACGTTGTCCATACCGGGTGTTGAGGTGATGAGTCTATGCAAATTCAGTTGGTTTCCATTAAGTTATTTACAGTAATGGAAGCCAAGACTCAAAATGGTTGAAAATATTTTATGCCAACATTATTGTGAAGAAATGGACGATTGGGCAATTCCAGCATGTGTCGTACCTGCAGCTTTTTGAGAACCTTGGGATATGTGTGTTGTACATCAGGTAATTTGTCCTCACAATATATTTGGAGAGAATCAAGTTAGTTGGAAACGTGATAGCAACAAAAAGCATAGAATAATATATTATACATATAGTGCTTGTTTCATTTTTATGTATTTACTTTTTTTTATTTTTTAGAATGACTCTTAATTCAGTCATATTAGCAACATAAATCTATGACTTAAGTCTATGTAGAGAGAAAACATACATTAATACTATAATGTTTCTTGAGACAGTCATACAATATATGCATACAACATTTGGGATAAATTGTTTACAATTGGAATGTGGGTGTTGCGACGGTGAGTTGACTGGAATTTGGTCGGTCTCGATTAAGTGTGTTGCGGGGTCGGAACAAAAACAAAAATGTCGGTAGAACCTTAGTGTCGTTAGTCCCAGACGTTGCGGTGGTGACGCGAATTCGGCCGGTCTCGGTTACATTCGCTATGCTACTGAAATTAAAATAAAAAGATCAGTAAAACTCAAGCGTTGCAGCAGTGAGTCGGTAGAACCTAAGCTTTGTCAGTATCGAGCGTCGTAGCAGTGAGTCTACGCGAATTCCTTCGGTTTTCAATTATATTCGTTACAGGTTCGGAACTAAAAAACAAAAAGTCATAATGTTGACGTGGCACAATGCAGAACCACCACCTGCCAATGGGATGCCTTGCAGCACCAAGCTTCTATTTATACATATTAGATAATAATTATATCGTAACTTTTGAAATGTAAATAATATATTACCATTTAATTTTATTTGTATTAAAAGAATATATAGTTGTTAAAAAAAGATTTGATTAAACTTAGACAATGATGCAATGATACATGATTTATGTATTGTTATTTGTGACACGGCCTTACATGAAATAAAGTGAGTTAGGGTTCAAGCTAAATATGTTCGTGTCAAAAACGGATCAAAACGCTAATTACACGATTACACTAGTTTTATGTGAATTTTGATTAATAAATATATTGTATATTTTGATTTTTTATCTTACAAAGTTATATTGTTTGTTATTAAACTATTTTTATCATATCTTTAGCATTAAGTATACTAAAACTTAAAAGAAAAAGAAATGAAAAACCAAAAGAAATATACAACCCATTATAATTATATATATATATAATTATATATATATATATATATATAATATATAAATGAAAACATAAAAATCATATGTGTCGCGATGCGATCGTTCCCCCATCATAACGTGTTTTGGGCGCTTAACGGTAGTGGATGAGAGGAGAATTCCACAGTTAAGCGTGCTCAGGTGGGAGAACTATGAGGATGGGTGACCACCTGGGCAACCAAAAACAAATCCGTGAGGCGATGGTGGTACGTCCCGGCCAAAGCGGACAATATTATAGTGCGGTGATAGCTGGGCTGTTACATCATGTATTTGACCCGAATTCACGGGTATAGATCTCACCAAACCCAGATATTTCTTAAACGGGTTATATCATCTCATGAAATGAAAAATTAATCTCACCAAATATTTGATATGAAAAACCTATAAAATAGGGATATACCAAAAAATAATATTCGATTTCCTTAAAAAAATATATATTATTTATAATTAAAAAACAATTTTATAGTACAAAATAAGCGGGTCATGAGTCTCACCAAACCCAAATAACTTTTAAACCGGATATATAAACAAAAACATAAAATTCATATGTGTCGTGATGTGGTCACTCCCCCTTTTTTTGGAGTCACAAGATCTACTTGATTGTTAAATGGAGGTTTCTCATGCATTTGACCCGAATTCATGGATATGGATCTTACCAAACCTAGATATTCCTTAAACGGGTTATAACATCTTATTAAATTAAAAATTATTCTCACCAAATTATTGATGTAAAAAATCCTATAAAATAGGATATATTAAAAATGAATATCTTATTTATTATAAAAAAAGATATATATATATATATATATATATAAATTAAAAAATCAATTTTATAGTAAAAAAATAAACGGGTATTGGGTCTCATCAAACCATAAGTATATTATTAACTTTTATAAATATTATTTATAATTAAAAAAACCAATTTTATAGTAAAAAAAATAAACGGGTCTTGGGTCTCATCAAAACCATATAACTTTTAAACCGGGTTATAACATCTCATTTATTTGTGAAACAATTTATCATCAAACCATAAGTATATTATTAACTTTCATACAATAACAAAATATAAATTCAAAAAATAAATAAATATTAAAACAAACAATATAAAACAACCCCGTAATACGGGGGATAAAAACTAGTATATATATATATATTAAAAACTAATATTTTGATCACTCACTACTTTTACTATTCATGAAACTCTAAAGTTACAGCCATGTTAAACAAATAATAATGGCTTCATCTTTTCATCTAAAACCCAACAACAAACATTGTTCCTAAACCAGTAAAACGTCTATGTGTTTGTCTTCATCAATTCTCATCCGCTGCTCATCAAATCAGGTACTCTTCCCTTTCTACCGTCATTCTTCGTCTTATGTCGACGGCGCTCGTCGTCAGTCTACGTTGGTCTTGTCATTTTGTTTTGTTTTGTTTCTTTAGTTTTTTTTAAGAGTAACACAATTTCATTTCATGGTAGAAACATAGATATTACATCAACATAGCAGGTAGGCGGGCAACAAGCTGCGCCGCCACCCCTTTCTGAATTGCAAACCCTAACCTGCTAAAGACATACCCCTGCCCCTTTGGAGTCGACACATTGGTATGCACAACCCGTTGGACCCTGGTTAGGAAACGGATAGCTTCCGGTGCCAAGGAGCCAAAGGTATCAAAAGCCAGAGGGACAAAAACATGTTGGTTCTCTTCGCAGGCTTTAGCATGTTTCTCCACCTTCTTCGTTTCAGCCATTTTCGTCTTTATTACTTGGGCTTCTTTTCTTCTTCCTATGGCTTTTTGGTTTTCTCAACGGCATCCAACTTGCTAGAAGCATCTGCACTTTCGGTGTGTACGTATTCTTATATATTTGTTAATATATATTTGTACATGTTCAAAAGTGTTGTTTATGTTTTAACTTCATTTACAACGGTATTAGAAGTGTTGTTCTTGTGTTTTTTGCAAGTGGAACATTCGTACGAGGTAATGGTTTTGTCTTTAGTTGCCACTGGTTATGATTGTGAATGTGATTGTGATAGATGGGTCTAGTTATTCTACAAAGGACAACAAAAATAAGAAGTGTGAGAAGCCATAATTAATTGACATGCGTCAAGTATGGACTAAAGGAAAAACGGTATAAAAGTAATAGTACACATTTTATCTCTCCACATGCAAGTAACTTGTTAATTCCCCATTATTTTTAAACGTGTATAACTTTTTCATATGATATTTTTTTTAAATAAAATTCACCATAATAACAAGCGTTTTTTTATCTTTATTATGAGTATGATTTTTTTAAATAAAAATAAAAAACATTATGCCATTGTGTCTTTTTACTTACCATTATGTCTTTTTTTCGTTATTGTGTCTTTCTGTTTGTCAATGTGTTTTTTCGCCATTGTTTCTTTCAATGATCATTTTGTGTTTTTAAATACTAATAACTCCGGTGTGTAATAATATGTAAATATAATGAAAAAATACCAACAAATTATCTAATACATAAAACACAATAATTAATACATATTACACAATAACCTGAAACGTAAAACATAATAATGAATACATATAACACAATGGCCTGAAACGTAAGATACAATGATAAATACATATAACACAATGACCTGAAACGTAAAACACAATGGAATCTACATATTACACAATGACTTGAACGTAATACACAATGAACATAATACTATTTTTCTCAATTAAGTGAATGTTGAGCATAATAACTAAAACGCAATGATAAGTAGAAAGACAAATATTGAGCATAAAGACACAATGACGAACAAAAAGACACAATGATGTAATCTTTGTTTTAATTTTGATCTTTAATATGAGTACGAATTGAAAAACACAACGACCAAAATCTATAACACAATGCATAGAAAAATTTAACTACAAAACACAATAGAAAACCAAATAACACAATATTAAAAACCCACTAACTGTTTTTTATTTTTATATAACAGTATTATATTCATATTAAAAATAAAAAAATGTTTGTTATTATGATAACAAAAATTTCTAAACAGGTGTCGTATGAAAAGGTTATAGACGTTTTAAAATGAGAGAGGAATTGACATGTGCCTTGCATGTGGAGAGAGAAAGTTATCATAAGTGGGTTATTACATTCATGTCATTCTCATCAATTTTTATTCTTAAATTAATTGTTTTGGTCAAAAATCAAACAAGGATAATGTAACCAAATTTGTATGTGAGGTTTAGTGCTAGGTTGATAATAACGATTATGAAACAATTGCAAACAAGAACACAAGGATTTGTTGCGAGGAAAGGTCCTCGATCTTGGTCGGAATGCCAGCATAAAAACCCCGAGTGATGACAAATCGTCTATCACCAGTTTTATTAATCAAAAAGGGTGTTACAAGGTTTGAAGAATATGATCAGTATTACAATGATCTATGTGTGTGTGTATTGCTAGTGAGCTATCAGTATTGCTCTTGTGTGCAAAGTGATAAGAATGTGACCTAGCTGATCATAAACTCGGTTGTAAACAAAAATAACAACTAACTAAAATTCCTATTAATCGCCACGTTCCCACTAGCTTAGTCCATGCATTTTGACCACGTGCTGAAGGAATCTTGTAGCGAGTAAATAGGTATACCAAGTCTTGTAGCCGTTATATCTATCAAACTTAACCCTTCACATAGGAAACAACTATTAGACCGTGATTAGTCATAACTCTCCACCCCCAGGCATTATGCGCCACGTGGCGCCCAGTCAGAGTTATGGTTTTTTACCAAAACAGGGTGTAGTCATAACTCTCCACCCCAGGGCGTCTATCACCAGTTTTATTGCTATCACCAGTTTTATTAATCAAAAGGGTGTTACAAGGTTTGGAAAATATGATCAGTATTACAATGATCTATGTGTGTGTGTGTGTATTGCTAGTGAGCTATCAGTATTGCTAATGTGTGCAAAGTGATAAGAATGTGACCTAGCTGATCATAAACTCGGTTATAAACAAAAATAACAACTAACTAAAATTCCTATTAATCGCCACGTTCCCACTAGCTTAGTCCATGCATTTTGACCACGTGCTGAAAGAACCTTGTAGCGAGTAAATAGGTAGACCAGGTCTTGTAGCCGTTATATCTATCAAACTTAAACCTTCACATAAGAAACAACTGTTAGACCATGACTAGTCATAACTCTCCACCCCCAGGCATTATGCGCCACGTGGCGCCCAGTCAGAGTTATGATTTTTTACCAAAACAGGGTGTAGTCATAACTCTCCACCCCCAGGCGTTATGCGCCACGTGGCGCCCAGTCACTTTTACCATTTTGTTTTTAATTTTTTAATCAGAAAAATCACAAAACAATAATATTTTATTAAATAAATATTACATTAAAATAAAAAAGAAACTACTCGTCGTCGTCGTCGTCCTCTTCGCCGTCTTCGTCCTCGTCGTCTTCGTCCTTGTCACCGTCGCCCTCTTCGTCTTCATCGTCTTCGCCATCGTCGTCGTCGTCTTCATCATCGTCTTCATTATTGCCCTCGTTTTGATCATCGTTTTCACCAGGCAAAGGCCGATATATCCAAAGATGTTGGACCAAATCCTCCATTAGTGCGTTATGTATCTCTCTTGACCGCAAGGAATCCGAGTTTTCGAGTCTTTGCTCCATACTTTCCGGAGTCCGTGGTGGATCCGGGTCCGGTACGAAAGTTGGACATATTGCTCTTCCCTCGTCATCGATGATCATGTTATGCATTATGATACATGCATATATAGCACATTTCATTCTTTCTAAAGACCATAAACGACAAGGATTTTTAACAAAATGCCATCGTTGTTGAAGAACACTAAAACACCTCTCGATATCCTTTCTCGCGGATTCTTGCACTTTCTTAAAATACTGTCTATTTTCATCCATCGGGTCTCTGAATGTTTTAACGATTATCGCATACTCTGGATATATTCCATCACCCAGATAGTACCCATGATGGTAAAAGTTATCGCTAGCCCAAAACGAAGCGACGGGAACAGTCCCAGATATGTAACTCTTCATCACGGGAGACTGCTCTAAGACGGTTATGTCATTGTTGGAACCGGGAACACCAAAGAATGCCGACCAAATCCAAAGGTCGTATGAAGCAATCGCTTGAAGGCTGACCGTTGTCCCTTTTGGTCACCTCGTGTGAATTGACCTCGCCATGCAGTTGGACAATTAGCCCATTCCCAATGCATGCAATCTACCCTCCCTATCATGCCGATGAAACCATGAACCCTTGTAGGTGCCTCGTAAAGACGTTGTAGATCGTTACATTTGGGCTCTCTCAGATAATGTGGTCCATATAGTTTCAATATTCCTATATTTTACACACCTTTTATAAAATAAATGATTATTTTATTTATTGATCCAATTCTGTTGTTTTTATCCAGGATAATTGATCCAGGCGCGTCTCAGGATACCACATCCTTAGTACAGATTATTTGCGACCTAAAAATTGCCCCCAAAATGGCGGTTGCAAGTGGATGACAACTGGCATTTTGAAATTCAAAATCCCTGATAATATTTAAAGATGATTAGACGGGCTAGAAGTTATAATTAACACGGTTATAATACGCCTCGAGAACAGCTATTTCGCATATATATTTCCTGCCTCAACCCTTTATATTCACTCATTGCTAGAAATCAGGTATGCTTTCTTTTATCCTTTCTCATCTTTGAATAATATTTTCACTCGAAACATGCATGCCGATTCTACTTCTTCTTCCGATCAGTCGGAGTTAGTAGAAATGCAATCCCAAAATCTTCTTACAAACCCATCTCTTGAAATCTGTAAATTTATGGTCCCCAAAATCGACAGTCTAATTCCCTTGTTCCCACCGCAAACTATTTTCCGACCTTTTGACTCCTCATTCCGATGTGATGCCTATTCGAAAACTTGGATATGCTTCCCGACTTGCCCCTTCTTCATTGGTTACTCGTATCCTTTCCCTTCTTTTACCCAAAGCTTCTTCGATGTGACCGGAATGTGTTATATTCAGGCCATGCCGATGATCTGGAGGATCTTGCGCACCATTGAGAGGATAATAGAGGAGGAGAACATTGAGTTCAGTGTCCATGAGCTGTCACACCTTTACACCTTAACCACTCACGGGTCAAACCGATTCGTTTTAAAATGCAAACCCCGACAACCAACTCCGATTTCCAAAGTTATCCAAAATGGTTCCTTTTGGAGGAATCAATTCTTTTTTGTTAATCGAAGCTCCATTCCTGGTGGGGTTGATTTACCATTAAAATGGGTTAAAAAGGGTAGGATATTGGATCCTTGAAAAAGCTGTTTAGGATAATCGATCCTTCTTCTAATCATTTAACTATGTTATTTCTTCTTGCAGTGGATAACTTTGCTTCCTTGGCCAACCGGCTAGAGCTAGAGAAAAAGCAAAGAAATTTCTTGCCCTGGATCCTGAAGTTCGCACCTTCCAGGCAAAATTCATAGAGGCTTTTTGTGAAGTCTCTTCAGAATCCACCAGAAATATGTCAAGTAAGATTTAAAGTGGTATAATAAAGTGAATTAATAGAAAACTTATATGTTCCTTGTGTTTTGTAAGCGCTCAGAAGTAACAAGTCTGTCAGCATGTTCTCCTTGGAGGATATCGATAGCCTCATAACTCCCCAAGTCGTCAAGAAAGAAGCTCTAAAGGCAACTACCACTTCCGAACCAAGAACCGCGACCACCCGGGCCAAATCAGGAGCATCCAATAGGAAAAGATCTTCAGAATTAGAAAGTCCTTTTGATATGCTCATAGTCGTAAGTATCCTTGATCCTGATATTCCTTGTTTATGAATCAAGTATTCTTTCAACCTTGTGGAAATGTCTTATACAGGCCATAAACACTTCTAGAGGCTATCATGAGAAAATCGTGAGCCAACTGGAGGAGAGCCTTACGGGAATGGGAACCGTGGCTGCTGCAAAGGAAAAGGCTCAAGCCAAGCTTGCTAAGGAGAAGAAACGCTTGGAGGATCTGCTATCCACAACGGAATCCCAACATCAAGAGGAAGTGAAGCAGACTACTGAAGAGGCCAAGATGTGGGCAGCCAAGTCAGTGTTGCAGGATAGGATCAAGATGGCTATGGAAGCTGGTGATCCTGCCTTTAACAAGTCAACTTGGGATGTGGAGAAGTGGAGGCAAGATTTGGTGGCGCTTGGTGGTGGAGATTATGAAGAAGAAGCTGAGGTGGCTGAAGGGAGCGGTGCTGGAACAAGCAAGGAAGGAGCAAAGGTGGTGGAAGAAGAAGGTGCTGGAATGGGCGATGAAGGATGCAAAGAAAAGGCCTGAGCTCATGTTTCTTTGTTTTATTTACTGATGTTTTTATGAATATTATGGTTGTGTACTTAAGACAATAGTAATTAGGGTAAAGGATCTATGATCCTTAAGACAACTTTCTGGGGTAGCAAAGGTGGAGTGATCTTCTATTTGTGGTGATATAACCTTTGATGCCCCTGTCTTTATTTTCCTGCACTTTGACGAACAATTAGTAACACCTACTTAACCCAGGTGGATGGTCCATCTTTTGAATGGTGAAATCCGGGCTAAGGATTTTGGTAAGTCCAAGTGTCTTATTGATAATGATAAAATTAAATCTTTTTGACTACTTTGCTTGTTATTCATTTTTCTGAAAGTATATCTGTTATAGTCTTAGATTTATTATAAGTTTTGAGAAAAGTTTCGAGGATAAACTATCCATATAAAATAGGTTAAGAATCCCGGATCCTTATATCTATAAAGATATAAATCAAAATCGAATACGTATAAATCGATAAGTTGAAATCACACCATAAGGTCTGATTAGACCTAAATTACCACAAGTGTTGATATCTTCACAATCCTTGTAGTTTGACTTTAAGATACCTGATACAAATACTTATCATATTAACTGGGATTAAACCCAACAAACTGGGGACAAGCCCAAATAAACCTATGTTAAACTGGGGACTTGCCCGAACCGGGATTTAGCCCATACGTGAGTGACGTGAAAACACCAAAACCTTAGCTAACATGAAAATGTTAGAAACCTCCTCTTTTTTTTAATATATATAGATGTTTATATATAATTTACTATAAAACGATTACAATAAAGTTGCAAGCAAACGGGCAACAAGCTGCGCCACAACCCCCTTTTGAATAGCAAAACCAATCCTGCTAAAAACGAAGCTTTGGGACCTAGAAGCTGAAGAGGTATGGTACGTCTAAAATAAATCGTAGGATCCTCCATATAGCCGAAAGCAACGAAATTGTCAGCCACTAAGCGTGTACTGGTCCCGCTGCCCCGAACTATACGTTGAATAACGTGCGCTCCATGCGAGAGTGTAGAAACTCTAATTTAAAAGAAAGGTGAAAACCTTTAAACCATGGAAGATATGATCATCGGCGGTCATACCTTAATCGTTGGCTAGGCCAAGGAAGTAGCAATGTACCTTGAGTGTGAGGGAGAGGTGGCCAACCTCTTAGTCATTGAACCTCTAATTGAAATCTGCATTGTTACTTAAAACTTGGAAAAGATAAATGTTAACGATATATTATTTTAATTAATAACAAGAAATCGAAATGAATAAGTGATTAGATAAATATTACCAATTTTAGGATCCTTGAACCTTTAAGGATCATTGACCCTTTAAGGATACTTGATCCTGATCAGAAAAAGTACATCTGAGATGGATAGCATTCCATGCTCTTGGTAACCTGTTGTCTTCCATAGTTAGCAGGTGATATGCCCCCTTTCCAGCTTCTGACTCGATCAAGTAGGGGCCTTCCCAATTAGGTGCTAGCTTTCCATCTGCTGGATTAATTATATTTTGGAAGGCTTTCCTCAAAACTAGATCTCCTTCTTGGAATCTTCGAATACTGATATTCTTGTTGTATGCCCCAGCTACCCTTTGCTGATATGTTGCCATTCTGATCTTACCTAGGTCTCTGAGCTCATCAACAGTTTCTAGATCTTGGAAAAGAATCTCATTGTTGGCCTGAGGATCACGGATGCTCGTTCTGGAAGTGGGAACCACCATTTCTGTAGGGATTACAGATTCTGATCCAAACACCAATGAGAAGGGTGTTTGACCTGTTGCGTTCTTGGGTGTTGTCCTGTCAGCCCAAAGAACGTAGGGTAGCTCTTCAGCCCATTTACCCTTCTTGGATCCCAACTTTTTCTTCAAATTGTTGATAATGATCTTGTTACTTGATTCTGTCTTGCCATTAGCTTGAGGATGCACTGGAGTAAACGTGACCATCTTTATTCCCCAACTGTCAAAAAAGTTAGTGGTTCTTTTCCTGATAAAATGGGAACCATTGTTACAAATAATTTTTTAAGGAATACCAGATCTAGTAATAATGTTTCTTTTAATGAAGGATATCACCTCTTTTTCACAGACTTGTACAAACGCTTCTGCTTCTATCGACTTTGAGAAGTAATCATTCATGGCAAGCATGAATACTTTTCCTCTTGGTGCTTTAGGCAGCTTACCCACAATATCCATGCCCACTTCATGAAAGGCCATGATGAGGATATAGGATACATAGGCTCTGTTGGCTGGTGCAGTTGTTGTGTATTTGACAGGAATCACACTTCTTTAAGTACTCCATGGCTCTCTCTTCATGGTTGGCCAGAAGTATCATGTTCTTAGAATCCTAGAGAATAGTGCTTTACCTCCGGTGTGATTACCACAGTCACCTTCGTGAAAGTCTTTGAGCACCTCTTGGATTTCAGGTTCTTCAATGCACCTCAAGTATGGACCTACAATAGATTTCCTATACAGAATATCATGTAATTAAATGTATGGTGATACCTTAAGTTTGAAGGTTTTAGGATTTTCTTGGCGGGAATCTCTCCATCTTGAATGAATTTCTTGATCGAGAGGATCCAAGATCCTTGATTATTTGAGGATAATAGATCCCAAAGCACAATTTCTTTGTTAGTTGTTGTCTCCATTACTTCCTGGTCTCCTATCGCTGGTGAGAGTATAAGTATGATTAGGATCTTTGTATCTTCTAGGATCTTTAAGGATGATGCCAGATTTGCTAAGGCATCTGCCCCATCATTGTCTTCCATTGGTACCTGTATAATAATAAAAGAATCGAAGAACTTTGACAGTTCTTTCATAATATCTAGATATTTAATTTGTTTTTCTCCTTTAACAACATATGAGCCATTAAAATGGTTAGCTATTAATAACGAATCTATATACACCTGAAGATACCTGATTCTCATGTGTTTAGCTTGTTGCAAACCTGCTATTAAAGCTTCATATTCCGCTTCATTATTTGTGGCTTGAAATTCACAGGCTATAGACTGGGGTATTATGTCCCCCCGGTGGCGATTTCAGTAGAATACCTAGACATGTTCCTCTAACGTTGGATGACCCATCTGTGAATAAGATCCAAGGATCCTTGGTTTCCTCTAACTGTTGGACTTCCAAGTCAGCCTCCTTCTGTAAATCACTACTGAAATCAGCCAAAAAGTCAACCAATGCTTGAGATTTGATAGCCGTCCTTGGCTCGTACTGAATATCGTATGCACTCAACTTTACAGCCCATTTAGCCATCCTACCTGACATCTCTAGCTTTCTAAGAACATTCTTGATAGGATAGTTAGTTTTCACAATTATAGTATGAGTTTCAAAGTAATGCCTTAATAAGCCATAATTAATGCAAGGATCGATTTTTCTAAATGAGAATACCTGGCTTCAGCATCTAGAAGACTTTTACTTACATAATAAACAGGATGTTGCTCTCCTTCATGATCCTTTACAAGGAAAGCACTTACTGCATTACCCGAGACAGCTAGGTACAAGGATAAGGGTTCTCCTTCTATTGGCTTTATTAATGTTGGTGCTGAGGATAAGTAATCCTTCAAGGCTTTGAGTGCAGCCTCATGTTTCTCCGTCCATTTGAACTTTTTATTCTTTCTAAGGATATCATAAAAATCCTTACACTTCTCCGAAGATCGAGAGATGAACCAATTCAAGGCTGCAATTCTTCCAGTCAACTTTTGTACATACTTTGCATTCATGGGGGACTTCAGGTTGATGATGGCCTTTATTTGTTCCGGGCTAGCCTCTATACCCCTCTTAGTGACCATATAACCAAGGAACTTTCCCGACTTAACACCAAAATGGCATTTAGATGGATTAAGTTTCATGTTATACAGGTCAAGGATATTGAAGGCTTCTTCCAAGTCTTTAAGATGATCTTCAGCCTTCTTGGATTTGACCATCATGTCGTCTATATAGACTTTCATGTTCTTCCCTAGATGATCTTTAAACATCATGTTGACTAAGCATTGATAAGTTGCACATGCATTTCTTAGTCCAAAAGGCATGGCAATATAACAATATATTCCAGTAGGAGTCATGAATGCTGTGTCTTCGTGATCAGATGGTTCCATCTGAATTTGCTGAAATCCAGATGAAGCATCCATAAAAGTAAGCATCTCATGTCATGTCGTTGCATCCACCATGGAGTCTATATGTGATAATGGGAAAGGATCCTTGGGACATGCCTTGTTTAAATCGGTAAAATCGACACATACCCTCCACTTTCCATTCTTTTTTGAAACAACCACAACATTAGCCAACCATCGAGGATACTTAACCTCTCTGATCATACCAGCCTTAAGAAGTTTTCAACTTCTTTGTTGGGTTGTCGTCAGCTCCAGCAAATAAATTTATAAATGTGAACTTACTATGTTACACACTATTAGGGATAGTATGAGTGGAAGTAAGGTCCGTGTCCACAGGGAATGCGTTTTAACAATTTTATAACCAGCAACTATTTAGAACTAGTATTCGTAACAGGGGGATTTGTGCAAATTATAAATTATATAAGCATAAAACTAAATAGAGGTAGTACAAATGTTTAGCATATAACTAAAAGATAAAATAACTAACTTAGAAAGAGACAATTATTAAAGATAGTTTCGACACAAGGGGTATTTCATACTTCTGATTCGAGTTGCGATCATCAATAATTATGGTGCAATGATTTTTATTATTAAAATATTTGTATCAATACTAAACATCACGCCGTTCGGACGTTCCCTCCATCTATGTCTACCTAAGCGCAGTTCTTTAGTTAGAGCCAACTCGCTACCCAAAGCTTAGGCCGTTCGGATCTTAACGTGCGAGTTGCATGTGATGAAAGTATTAATTATCATTTAGTGTTCACACCGTTCGGAATACTAAATCACATTGTATAATTTCTATAACGATATTGAATTCATAGACAAACGCAAAACCGTTATTTGTTCCTTAGTTATCAAGATTAAAATCATATTTCATATTTTAACTTTGAAGAACGTCATTAGCATATTAATAAATTGATCAGGTTCACTAACAAACTAATTTGAATCCTAACAGAGTTTCGGATTTAAAGTTCAAGAAATTATACAAACAAAACCTTTCAACAATAAAATCACATAACTATTTCACATTCGAATCATAATACAAAAATAGAGCCCTTAATGTCGAAACTAATAGATTATTAGCCTAACATAGCAATTAACATAACCAAAGTAAACTTACAAAGTAGAGACATACTACTCATGGGGGTGTTCGGGAAGAACTTCAGAACTCCCGGGAAGGGGTTTGAACCTCCTCGAGACTCTTGGAACCTCCTTGGCACTCCTTTGGAGTTTATTTAACTAATTAGAGAGAAGAGATGTAAGAAATGGTGTGTCTTTGGCTGAAACTCGGGCTACTATTTATATCTGAAAAATGGAACACTTATGGGTCATAATGTTTTCAACAGTATCCTTATGACCCATAAGAGTAACTTTTTATCTTATCTTATCTCCAACTCCAGATTTTTAGGATCATGTTTCCTACCAATAGTCTTCAGGGTCGTAAGGTTGCTTTATGACCCATAAGTTTTATTTTTTAATGTCTTGATATTATCTATTCCGGATTTTCTGGATCTTGGTTGCACCGACGACAACTTTTGTGATACAATAATGACCGACGGTTCTTTATGGGTCGTAAGGGTGTTTACAACCCATAAGTTTCAACTAATTCTGGAAATCTTTATGGGTCATAAGTTTCAGCTGTTCTTTTGTCTTCAAATCTTTACAGCCCATAAGTTTTGCCAGTGTCTTGTTAGTCTTTTTATTTTCATGTCTTGTCTTCGCTTTTGATTTTCATTTCTTATGACTTCGTTCTTTCTATCGGTTGTTCATCAGTTTTCCTTTGGACCAAGTTACTTCATTCCCAGTTTTGTTCGGTATCTGAATTGTGTCCTTTTGGTTGTTATTTCTTGTTTATTTGGACCAATTCATCATTCGAACCTACAAATCCATGTTACGAATAATTTAGTATCAAACTCAATGGATTTGTAATGAAAAGATTATAAAATCAGGGATAAATGATATAAATAATGTGTATAAATTTTCACACATCATTCTTCTTGTATGATCGCGTTCCTCTCGAGAGTGAATTTCCTTCGCTTCTGGTGAACGGGTTTAATAGAATTATCAATGCCTAGTTTATGAGTAATTACCTCTTTTGAAATACTTGTCATGTCAGAGTGCTTGAAGGCAAATGTAGATTTTCGTTGCTTGAGGAAGGATACTAAATCCTCTTCAATGTTAGTAGGGATACTGGATCCTAGGAAAACTTTTACGTCTGGATCCTCGGGATCCAAGGATACTTCTTTTAGGTCCTATTCTCGAGCTTCCAGCACGTCCCTACGATGCTGCTGTAGTTGCTATGCTATCGTTTGCTTGGCCGCCGGCTTCATGGATAAGGAATAATAGTTCTTCGCTTCCACTTGGTCGCCTTCTATTCTCACTACCCCCCAAGGAGTTGGTAGTTTGATACGTTGGTGATAAGTAGATGCTACAGCCTTCATTCCATGTAGCCATGTCCTGCCAAGAATTACATTGCAACAAGACAAATTATCTATAACACAAAATTTTGATAAGAGTTTAACCCTTCAATGTATATAGGGAGCTTGATGTCCCCCATTGTTTTCTTAGTTTCACCACTGAAACCAACTAGTACAGATGTTCAGGGAACGATTTTTGAGTCTCTTTAGCATGTCTCTTGGCCGAGGAGAAGGAAGTGCCATATATATCCGAGCCACCGAAGATGAAATTGATGACTTGTGCATCAGGTGGGAGCAGAGTTGCTTTTGTGGGACATCTTCAGGATCCTGGATCCATGAATTTTTTCTTCCTATGAGCTCTTTGAAGTGCCATTTGCTTAGAGGATGGCCAATTTCTCTTCTTAGACCAATGCAGTCATCAATCAAATGGCAAAAATCTTCATGGAATGCACACCATTTGGACTTGTACTTGAAGGATGTTGACTTCTCATTTTTCCAAGGCCACCTTGCTTTGTCTCCAAGATTCTTCATAGCACAAATTTAGCCATGAGTATCAACAGAGAAACAATACTCGAAAATACTTGAATAATCCTCATTATCATCGTTTCCCTCTTCGACTGCTCGGACATTTTGGTTGTTGAACTTGGAATACGGATTTGAATTGTTATTCCGGAATGAGAATTCTTGTTTCTGGTTAGGGGATTCTTGTTTTCTTGGAGCTCCTAACTGTTCTTGGATCTTCTTGTCATCCTCTAGCCTTATAAATCTGACTGCCCTGTTTCCGACTTCATTAATGTCCTACATGGGGTCATCACAAGATCGTCATAAAAATGGGGAGCCCTTATGTAGCCCCATCTTGAATGCCTCAACAGCCGTAACCATATCAAGATTAGGGATCTCTAGGACTTCCCTGTCAAACCTTGTAACAAAACTCCTAAGGGATTCATCAGAAGGTTGGATAACTCTATATAAATCACTAGTTAAGTTTTCAAATTTTCTACTACAAGAAAATTGGCTATTGAATAAATTAACTAAGTGCGAAAAAGAAGTAACAGATTAGGGAGGAATACTTAGCAGCCATTTGAGTGCGGATCCTGTTAGAGTGGACCTAAAGCCTTTGCACAGGCATGCCTCCTTGAGTCTTTCAGGAATGGGATTGATCTCCATCCTCTCTCTGTATTGAGAAACATGATCTTCTGGATCAGTGGTACCATCATACACCTTCATATTAGGGGTTTGAAAGCATTTTGGGATTTTAGCATCACATATTGGTGGAACAGATCTTGATAGCTTGTGGCTTCCTTTTGGTATTTCAGGAATGGGTCGGACCACTCCTGGCACGCTGGATATCATATCCTTAAGCTTCTGAATTTCCTTAGCCATGGCCTGATTGATACATGTATCCTGCATGGAACCAAGGTTAGTGTCTAAGGATATATGATTGTAAGGGTTACCTCTTTGTTGACTAGACGTTGGTATCCCAGAAGAATAGCCAAGATAGGAAGCATCTGCTATGGTAGTTGGTCCACCAGAGGCGATGGTCTGCATAGGGATGATGTCTCCTTCAAGGACCTCCGATGACCTTAGATGTTGAAGTCCCTGGGAATCCCTGATTCTGCATGAAGGATCCATGAGGTTGGAAGCTGAAGGATCCTTGATGATACAATCCATAGGATCCTGGTTGAAGGATAGATGATCATTGTTGAAGGAAAGAGGATCCTTGAGCTTGCTGACCCAATGATCATGTTTGAATGATAGATAATCCTTGATGAAGGAATGAGGATCCTTGAGCTTGCTGACCCATGGATCCTGGTTGAAGGATAGATGATCCTTGCTGGAAAATCAAGGATCCATGAGTATGCTAACCCATGGATCCAGGTTGAATGATGGACGATCCTTGCTGGTAAATCGAGGATCCATGAGCTTGCTGACCCACGGACTCTGGTTGAAGGGTAGATGACCCTTGAGCAAGTTGAGCCAAGTATCCTGGAGTGGTGAAATCCAGAATTCTAGGCACCAAGGGAGTCTGATCCTCCATTGGCCTCTTAGTCTTCTTGAGATCTTCTATCTCATGAAGGATCTTCTGGTTGGTCCTACTTTGCTGCTCCATATATGCTTTAACCTGTGAAAACAAAGCAGAAACATCATGGTTAGAGTTAACCACCGAAGTGGCAGCACTGGTTTTTGAGCTCTAGAGGACTGGAATTTGTGTCTTGTTTCCAGCCGCGGTGGTCCTTGGAGCTGCTGCTAGCGGAGGAGGCATCGGTGGTAAGGTTCTTGGTGGGTGAGAAACTGATGATGGCATAGTGGATGAAGCAGAAAATTGTTGAGAGGCCATTGATGATGGTATTTGATGAAAAGGTTGAATATTGATAAGGAATTTTCTAGATTATAGCACCAATTGCCCCACGGTGGGCGCCAAATTATTTTAGTCAAAAATCAAACAAGGATAATGTAACCAAATTTGTAATGTGAGGTTTAGTGCTATGTTGATAATAACGATTATGAAACAATTGCAAACAAGAACACAAAGAGTTGTTGCGAGGAAAAGCCCTTGATCTTGGTCGGATCGCCGGCACAAAAATGTCGGGTGATGACAAATCGTCTATCACCAGTTTTATTAATCAAAAAGGGTGTTACAAGGTTTGGAAAATATGATCAGTATTACAATGAATTCTATGTGTGCGTGTATTGCTAGAGAGCTATCAGTACTGCTAATGCGTGCAAAGTGATAAGAATGTGACCTAGCTGATCATAAACTCAGTTATAAACAAAAATAACAACTAACTAAAATTCCTATTAATCCGCCACTTTCCCACTAGCTTAGTCCATGCATTTTGACCACGTGCTGAAGGAATCTTGTAGCAAGTAAATAGGTAGACCAACTCCTGTATCCGTTATATCTATCAAACTTAAACCTTCACATAGGAAACAACCGTTAGTAATAACAAATACCAAGGATCCTTGATCCTGCACAATTCTAGAGTTTTTATCCAGGATAATTGATCCAGGCGCGTCTCAGGATAACACATCCTTAGTACAGATTATTTGCGACCTAACATTAATCTTCACGTCCAAATTTAAAAGCAATGGATTAGATTCTTTCTCATCAATCTCATTTTTGTTGTACTTTGTATTTTAACTTTACCCAGTGATGCATACTGTAGGTTAGAGGTTGAATACCTGTTTTGATTTTGACCTTTTGTTTCAAACGGATTCACTTTCAAGAGCTTGCAATTTCCGAGTTTGACTTTGTGTTCGGTGTATTCGGTTGAAAACTCAACTGTTTGCTTTGAACCTTACTGACTTCGGTTTGGTCCGGTCTCCGGTTCCCTCAAAAAGGTATTACAGCATGAACAACTTATTTCGGTCTAATTTATTTTCCAAGCCTATCACTTTTATAAGCCTTTGAATGCTTATATTGTTTCGTTGTATTTTCTTTTTAATTAGTTCAGCTTCGTGTTTATTCAGTTGAAGATAATAAATTAGATAATTAGTTTATATCGAATAAGATGACCCAAAAATGAGAACTACATATATCATATCTCAAGGAACAATGTACATTGAATGTTTGGATATTGAGCCTGTAGTTATTCTGCCTAATAAATAGGTACATTCACGTAGGGGTGTTCTTCGGGTTATTTATTCGGGTTTCGGTTTGTTCGGGTCGGGTTGTTCGGGTTTGAGCTCAAAACAAACTGACCCAAGAACCGACCCAAATAAGTTCGGTTTGTTCGGGTTTCGGGTAAAACGGGTCGGGTTAATTCGGGTCGGGTTAATTCGGGTTTAACAAATTAAAAAAATTTATCCACCTTAAACAATATAAAAAAACCATATTCTAAGCCTTTATACAACCATATTCAACTATGAATTATAATATTTAGCCAAACCTGAAAATTATCATACAAGCATGCATTAGACGAGATTGAGTGTTGTAGCATTTGGATCAATGCTTGTGTAGATTGAAGAAAGATGCCCAATACATATTGGTTTAAATACTATATTATTTAAGTTTTTGAATTGAAGATACATTCTCAACATGCTTTACGGTAATTAATACATTAGGATCCAATGTGATAGATCCAAATATTAATTGCAGTATTGAAAACAGCCGAACAAGAATATATATGGTCACTATGTTACTTCACCGCTAAACTACCCTATAAAAATCAGGATACATACATCGATGTATCATACTTCGGGTTATTCGGGTCAACCCGAATAAGGGTATTTCAACCCAAATACTGACCCGAATATTTTTTCTCGGGTTCGGGTTAGGAGTTTAATCGGTTCGGGTGAATTCGGATCGGGTTATTTGGGTCTCAGGCCGCTTTGGTTCGGGTTCCTTATTCGGGTACGGATAAAAAACACACCCCTACATTCATGTAAACTTTTTAAAAAATGTTGCACTCATACGTACGCATATTTGAGACCAACACGATTTCTTAAAACTTTATGTTCAAATCTCATTTCCTAAATAAACGAAACTATTGTAACCAAAAAATACTTCCATGTTTAATTATTGGTAGAATCAAATTTTGAATATGTTGTTATTTTCTTATGCAAAAATAAGAATTAGTTTTATTTGCTGAGATTATAAATGATAGTAATCATTTTTCTTTATCATATTTTACATTATAGTTGGAAGTTGTCGTTAGTTCTTTCACCGCAAGATAGGGAAAAGGTTAAAGGTCAGGTCCAATTTGATTTAATTGTTTTTTATATTCATTTTGTGTATTCTGTATTATTAGAATATAAAATTAAATATAAGCTATTTTCTTCAAAAATTTACAGACTTTGTGTATTATTCGGGCCTTATTTGACGTGTAATCGGCTTCTAAGAAGAGTGAAAAGGTCGTAGGTGAATTGAGGCAATCGGTGATCGAAGTACTATAGAAGCAGCTGGGGCAAAGTAAACTACAATAATCCTCGTTTAAATCATTGAACAAGAAATATGGTTACATCACTGATTTAAAGAGTTGTGATATGTGTTGCAGCATGGTTTGGGAGAGTGAGGTTAATCGACAACCAGGACATTGTTGTGTTGTAATCTGGTTGTGAACATTGATGTTTATCGGTTCGGGTTTTGGTTTCTTTGGTCGGGTTTTCTAATTGGTCGGGATTTATAACGGTTGAGTGACAAAAATGTGTAAATGTGTTTTGAATTATAATAACACTTCCGAAATTACATCTTCTGAATAATTATCATTGCAATTGTTATTAAGATCCGGGTAACGCAAAATAACATCACACGCAGCAACACGCGTGTAAAAGCACTTGTTGTAAACAAAAATTTAACTTTAATATAAAAATATTAAATTTTTAATGGAAGTAGCTATAATAAATAAAGAATGAAAGATAATGTAACTAAAAATAATAATAATTAAACAATAGTTAGTAATTAAAAATTTATAGAGTAAGTGTTGTAGATTAGGCTCTGTGTATTGGGCGGGAATTTAGGGCGAAAATGGGCGATTTTTTGGTGGAACACCCCCCCCCCCTCCCCGGCGAAAAATGGGCAGGGGCGGGATATATTTGTCGCCCCGTTGAAGAAGAAAATAATAATAAATTAATAAAATGACCGTTGTGAAACGGTCAAATTTAAAAAATAAATAAATAAACAATATATATATATAAAAACATACACCCTTCTTCTCCATTTTATATCCATTTTATACACAAATCATACCCAATTTCTTACAAAAAATAAACAAAATGAATCCTAGAAACAACCCGAACCAACCGAACTACCAATTCCCTCTTTTTGGTCAAACGTATGGTTCGCAATCAAAGCGGAAGGGTTTCACGAGGATGCCGAATTATTGATGCAACGCCGACGTGAAAAAATGCGCGAATATTACGGATATTAGTTTATTTTTTAGTTATGTTTTTTTTTTCTTTAGTTATGTTTTTTAATATTTTTAGTTATGTATTTTTTTTAGTTATGTTTTTTTTTGTATTTCTTTTTAATTTTAATGCATTTTTTTTTATTATTTAAATAAATTGGTTTTTATTTAATTAGTTTAATTATAAAAAGAAAATAATAAAAAAACACACTGTGGGCCCAACTTGTAGCCCCTACATCATTACACCCCAAAAACAAATTTTCACTCCATGCTGACTGGGCGCCACGTGTCACAATTCGCCCCCAATTGTAACCCATCCACTACACATAGCCTTAGGGTGTAAAAAACAGTACTCACGCTTAATTACTTTACAAAAGTTAAAACATTTAAGAAAAGAAAAGGAACACGCAAATTTTGTAGATTTTTTCGACTTCATTTTAATTTCAGAATAGGTTATGAATTTCTTTTGTGCTCCGATTCCATTCTATTTAAAACAAAAATAAAATTGCTTTATTTAATAATTAAAACGTAAGTTAACAAATCTTTTTGTTCCTCTTCAACCATTTTATTGTAGTACTAGATAACTTTTAGAATAAAAAGGTGTTAAAAATAACAATCATATGATTATATATATATTAGTTTTTATTCCCCGTATTACATGGATTGTTTTACATTAATTCAATTCTAATATTTGTATATTTTTTTGGATTTTTAATTTTATTTATTATAAGAAAGTTAATAATATACTTTGGGTATTTTATAAATTGGTTTCACAAATAAATAAGATGTAATCCGGTTTAAAAGCTATGGGTTTGATGAGACTCATGTCCGCTTATTTTTTTTACTATAATACGGTATATCTCTATTTTATAGAATTTTTATATAAAATATTTGATGAGATTAATTTTTTATTTAATAAGATGTTATACCCCGTTTAAGAGGCAACCTGGTTAGGTGAGGCTCATACCCGTAAAATCGGATAAAATGCATGAGAGCTTCCATTTATAAAGCAATGTGATAACTTGAATAAATAAAGCAATATGATAACTTGAAAGAATATAGAATGTTGTATTTATATAAATTTAAGATTAAGATAAACTACTATTTAGAACCATATATTATATGGGTTGAAAAATATATCATTATAAAAAACTTTTTTATCTTTATGTACATCCTAAAATAATCAAAAAAAAACTTCCTGCAGCACCGATTTGCACAATATTTGCTTTTAACAATTGAAATCTTTAAAAAAAATTATTTTCTATAGTTTAAAATGATATGATATTTAATATAAAAAGTTTATTTAATTTTATTAAAGCATTCCCTACTGATTCTCCAAATTATGTGAGAGGGTAATCTATTTTATAGAGATGGTTAAAAGTGGTTGTGAGAGGAACAATGAGAAAATGTTATTGTTCATGGTTAAATTTGAAGAAACACATTGTTCACCTCTATAATTTTTTAATATTTTTGAAAGTGGTTGTGAGTGAAGGAGAGAGAAAATGTAATTATAAAAATATAAAAAATATTATTTAACTAAAAATGAGAAAGAAAAGATGATATTTTTAGTATAATTATAAAGATGAAGAATGAAGAATTGATTGAGAATGCTCCTAGGGAGTATTTAATTTGGTGCACATAAATGACATTTGAGGAGTTTGGGTTTATATTCTCTTATTGAGCGCTATAACGAGAAGTAACACGTAATTAGATAGATCCCATAAATTTTGAATGAGGAGTTTTTATATCTTGTGGTTGCATAAAAAATACATGGTGGCCACTCTTATCTTCGTCTCTAGCAAAATATTGGTAGTCAAATATAATAATATTTATGAATTGTAAATTGTTCTCTTTACAAATGATTAACAATATCAATTGAAGTACACAGATAAGAAAACGACATGTTAACAAAAGGTTACCGATCGAATAGATTAATACCAACTGAAGTAGACATTTTAAACTAGAATTGATTCACCTTTTGGATCATTTGTGTTGTGGAATGCAATCCAACACACACAATCCATTAGGATTCCACACAATTCCTTTTGGCTAGCTCCAATCAACTTATACGTAGGAAACCACTATAAAATGCTGTAAAGTTGTTATATATTATAGGGAAAATACCATAAAAAACCAACATACTTTCTGCTTTTGCTCGTTAAAGTCCCTCAAATAATTTTTTATATGTTAAAGTCCCTCAACATGTTAAATTTGAACAAAAATGTGACATGACTCATAAAAACAATATGAAACTTATTTTTTTTTGCTTATTTGTTATTTTTTCTTATGTAATATATATGGGAAAGTGTATATGTGGCTTTTAAACATCTAACTCATATGCGGAACCCATCAAAGCCACGTTGTTTTGATTAAATATGACTAAAAAAATTAAAATTATCAAATTCTTTTAGGGTTCCATTTAATACAATGTGAAAACCGGAATTGACAAGAACTCTGAACAGTGACATCGAGCATAGAAATTGAGTTCAACATCCCACACAAACTTCATAGCCCATATCCAAACCAATCCATCCCTAATTAATCAAAAAAAAATTTATACGGTTAACTCCATTATGTTTTCTTTCTATTTTTTATTTTACTTTTTTTACGAAACTTGAATTAAGATGATTGGTAAATCATTCTAAATTCCTAATACTATAACCAATACTTTAACATGTTCTAGCTTGCAGCAACGCACCGTAAATAATTCAGATTCATAGTGCTTCATTTTGATACAATGATACTTGTGATGTAATTGTAATAATATATGTGTTCCACTATCAAAAGAAAAAACTCACATCATGTGATCTTGAGTAAACAATTCCATTGCAAAATTGAGGATTCGTAATAGGTTTTTGAGATGTGTCAGAATTATCAACCAGGAAAAAGAATATTATTTATATACTCAAATGTTTTTATAAGTTATGTCACATTTTTGTTCAAATTTAACATGTTGAGGGACTTTAACATGCAAAAAATTGTTAAGAGACTTTAACGAACAAAAACAGAAAGTATGTTGGTTTTTTATGGTATTTTCCCTATATTATAAAACTAGCTTTAAAGCCCGTGTGACACACGTAACGATTAAAAGAAATACAATTAAGCTATAAAATTAAATGATTAAGTTTAAACTAATAAAACTATATTTTATCAGGTTAAATGGTTTTATAAGTACAAAATATATTTTCTAATCGAATATCCATACGAATACGTGGTGGATTGTTACACAGCTCCTTCGTAATCACAAAAAATACACACCTGGTGATTTTATAAGTTTTAATTATATTTTTTTAATGAAATAGCAAATTCTAACAAAAGATGATAAAATATTTCATTAATAATGACATAAAAACATCATATATAAAATTAGCATGAATAAAACATGCTTGTACTATAGTTTCGAAAGAGATAGATGAAAACTCCATGGATCCATGGAGGTTGAATTAGAGTTGCCACTTTTACTTTTTACTTGAAACCCGACCCCGAGAAAACCCGAGCCCGAACCAAAACTAACCTGACCCGAAAACCCCGAATCCGAGAAAATGCCAACCAAAGCGGAACCTAAGTAATCCGGGTTGGTTCTTGGGTTTGATGTCTAGGTTTTGGGTCAACATGAAAAACCCGAATAAACTATTTGTTTAAAAACATAATATTATTATTATGTATGTATACGTACAGGGAACACTCTATGCATTCCACTTGTTCTTATTCCATATATTATAGTTGATCAACTATTTATTGTTTAAAAACATAATGTTTATTTTACCGGGTTATGTTTATTCATTATTTGGTTATTTACATAAGGAATAAAAAAGTGTGCGTTGCTTTAGTTTTCACGTTGTAGCTTTTATTTACTTTTTTATTTACATTTTGTTTTGTTAGACACCCGAAACTTAAGTAACCCAACTTGAAAAACACAAACTCAAACTACCCTAACCAGAAAAACTGTGACAGATTTGGATTGGGTTTCGGTTATAAATTTACAACTTTGAAACCCGAAGAACCCGACCCGAGAAGCCATAAACCTAAAAGGCAAACTCGAAGCACCCCTAGGTTGAATAAATATGTGAGAAGAATATTTATTCATTCAAAATTTATTTCCTATCATTTTAGACATATATTTGATTTCATTAAAGATATAAATAATTTAATTGTATTTACATAAATACCTGCATATTTGTAATTTCTATAATTTAGGTAATTAGTTATTTAATTAAAAGATTAACTAGTATGTTTTGATTACACTAATATAAATATGATTTTAACAAAAATAGAAATTAATTTGAGCTGGAAATTATGGCTAAGAATAAATCTCCAAGTGACACGTGTCCAAGTTATTTTACTTTATTAGAATAGGTAGATAATAATACTCTTAATAATAATAATAATAATAATAATAATAATAATAATAATAATAATAATAATAAAACAATTTGAATAAAATAATAAATATTTTTAAATCATTTTAATAATTGTTGGATGCATAACTCGATCGATACATTATTGGTTATTGTTTGACCTTTGCCTTTCAATCTTATATATACTATTTTTATCCTCTTTATTACATGGATTGTTTTATATTATTTGTTCTAATATTTATTTATTTTTTGAATTTATATTTTTTATTATACGAAAGTTAATAATATAATTATGGTTTGATAATAAATTGTTTCACAAATAAATGAGATGATATAACTCGGTTTAAAAGCTATATGGTTTGATGAGACCCAAGACCCGTTTGTTGTTTTACTATAAAATTGTTTTTTAATTAAAAATAATATTTATAAAAGTTAATAATATACTTATGGTTTGATCAGACCCAAGACCCGTTTAGTTTTTTTACTATCAAATTGGTTTTTTTTTAAATAATATATATATCTTTTTTAAAATAAATAAGATATTAATTTTTATTATTTCCTATTTTATAGGATTTTTACATCAATAATTTTGTGAGAATAATTTTTAATTTAATGAGATGTTATAACCCGTTTAAAGAATATCTGGGTTTGGTAAGATCCATACCCATGAATCGGGTCAAATGCATGAGAAGCCTCCATTTAAAAATCAAGCAAATCTGGTGACTCCAAAAAAAGGAGGAGCGACCACATTGCGACACGTAAAATTTTTATGTCTTCGTTTATATATATTACTAGTTTTTATCCCCCCGTATTACGGGGGTTGTTTTATGTTATTTGTTTCTAATATTTATTTATTTTTTGAATTTTTGTTTTCTTATTTTATGAAAGTTAATAATATACTTATGATTTGACGATAAATTGTTTCACAAATAAATGAGATGTTATAACCCGGTTTAAAAGCTATATGAGTTTAATGAGACCAAGGCCCGTTTATTTTTTTAACTATAAAACTGGTCTATTAATTATAAATCATATATATTTTGTTAAATAAATCATATATTAATTTTTAATATATCCCTATATTATAGGATTTTTATATAAGATATTTGGTGAGATTAGTTTTAAATTTAATGAGATGTTATAACCCGTTTAAGAAATATATGGGTTTGATAAGACCCATACCCGTGAATTCGGGTTAAATGCATGAGAAGTATTCATTTCAAAATCAAGCAAATCTGGTGACTCCAAAAAAAGGGGGAGCGGCCACATCGCGACACGTAGGATTTTTGTGTTTTTGTTTATATATATTATAGATTAGAGATATGCACACATACATATAAGATGTTAAATACTTTACAAATTTAGTAGAATATATGCACACATACATAAAAGATGTTAAATACTTTATAAATTTCAGTAGATAAGTGCAAGAACCATATAAAAACTTGTAACTAAAGGTTTAAAAGATGTTAACCACACATTCATCTCTTTTTCTCTTTTTTGGTTTATATGTTATCCGTTGTTGCGTACATTGACTTATGTAGTTCTCCTGTTTCTATACTTAAATTTGATTTCTATTGAATACGCATGTTTATATTATATCTACAAATTTAAAAAAAAAAAACTTCGTCAAGAAAGTTTGGAATTATTTTCAAAACATAAAAGAATTAGAATTAGAATCTAAATTAAATTACATGACAATCCAATAATATTATGTTGGATGTGTAAAAATATATCTGTATTGAAGAAACACTAACCGGACCCCGGGCAGATTACGGGTAACCTGGGGGTTAGATAGATGTTTCCCACGAGGGGTTAGACCCGGCAAAGATGGTTCTTCTGATAACCTGCAAAACAGACCGTGAGCTCGTCACTGAGAAGGGGGGGGGGGGTTCCTCCTTGTGACCACCCTCCGGCGTGAGAATCAGACTAGATTGCTCTTTAAATATAAATGTATATTAAGAGATTGCTAGAGCAGATATCAGGTATAATGTGATGATAATATGATAAGAAAAGATGATCATACCATTTGGGGTATTTATAGCCGAAGGTAGGTTTCCAAGGAGGTGTGGCCGGCTGAATAGTGTTCCTGTTCTACCAACTGTGGCCTACGCACGTGCCCTGCTGGTAGTTAATGGGTAGGCAGCGGCTGATAGTGACCAGGCCTGCTGTGTACTATTCCTTTTCCACCAACTGCCGGCTATGCACGTGGTATGACAGGAGTTGGTGAGTAGGCAGCGGCTAATAGTGACATACAGTACAAGAGCATGCTGCTCGCCATACTGCTGTCAATGAGCTGTCGTATCTTTGGTCAGATCTTTTGCCCATACCTCGTCAGGTACAGTACAGAAGATTTTCCCGTATCGTACGGACTGGCTTATTTGGGCGGGAGTATTCCCCCTCCCGCCTTTGTGCGGGATTGTTCCCGGCTTTGCTCATTCCTTCAGGTGACAACTGAGTGATTGAGAGCTAAGTGCCTTGTGCGTGTAGCCTTGCTGCGCGGGTGGCCTTCCCTGATGGCTTGTATCTGCAGCTGCGGGAACAGGCAGAGTCCTTCACCATTGGGAGGCATTTCCTGCGGGAACAGCTTGCGTACTGCGCGTAAGGACGTCACGTCTCTGAGCATGGTGGGTCCTGCGGATCCAGTTGGTTTCTGCGCAGACGTCTCTCTTCAAGGTGAGTCTTGCGGGTCCAACTGGGCTCTGCTGGGACCTACCTCTTCAAGTCCCCCCAGTCCAATGTTCTTCTCATGAATGTTTAATAAAGTGAGGTGAACTTTTGGACTTAAGCAAAGAGTTTTGAAAAGGGTTTTTTAAGGTTTTCCATGGGGATTCTTCCCGCGGAAGTCCTTGTCACTTGCAGAAATTCCCGACTTTCCTGCTTGATCCTTGGGTATGATGCGGGTAGGTCTGTAACCTCCTCGCAAGTCAGGAGCGTTGAGTCCCACTTGTGTGGATTCTCCATGAGGTTTTGGTAGTTTTGAACATAGTGATCAATTATGTTAAAACCACCAATTCCATCATGGAGCTTCAAACAATGTAGTTCTCGACGTTCCCGCTATGCGGGGATGTTATTTCCGTTTCCGCAAGCATTGCCCAGAAGATCCTTCTTGGTTTCAATTCCCTGCGGAGCGCTAGGTATGTGAAGGGTTTTGCCTTAACACTGTACCCGCGCTCGTCTTACGGTTACTTTACTTCCAAGGTATTCATGGCGTCAATTCCCTGCGGGTGCTAGGTATGTGAAGGGTTTTGCCTTAACACTGTACCCGCACCCGTCTTATGGTTACTTGGTTGCCAAGGTATTCCTGGCTTCAATTCCCTGCGGGTGCTAAGTATGTGAAGGGTTTTGCCTTAACACTGTACCCGCACCCGTCTTGTAGTTACTTGGTTGCCGAGGTATTTTTGGCTTCAATTCCCTGCAGGTGCTAAGTATGTGAAGGGTTTTGCCTTAACACTGTACCCGTACCTGTCTTACAGTTACTTGGTTGCCAAGGTAAGGGGTATTTTCCCGCCTACTTTTGAATCTTTTTGAATTTTTTTGAAATTCGAAGAGTTGGTGAAAGGATAAGAACAGTCCAAACCTCTGAAACGTCGTGCGACGGTTTCTTCTGACTGTGTCAGGACGTGCAGGAAGTTATGGTGACGTGACAGTACATGGTCATTCCAGACGCTTTTTCAGGCGCGTGGGCGCGATTTTTCGGGCGCGTGGCCGCGAAATTAATGGTACGCGTCCTTTCAACAGCTGTTGCCAGCTTGCTTTTTGCCACGTGTCATAGTTTCATTGCACCTTCGATTTCTCTCTCTTCCGCATTAAATTCATCGCATTAATTGCGATTAGTATATAAAGGGGGAGAGGGTTCTTTGTAATCCACACTTTCACTCTTCTCTTCATCTTCAAAACGATTTCCGGCGAATACTCACCTTTCAGTCGAGCATTCTCTTGAAATCGTTTTCTTCTTTTATCTGCAAGATGTCTTCTCGTGATCTCGAATCTACAGCCCAGGAGGCTGGGGTGTTTGCCGATGACAAGAGTACTGCTGGTGAGTGCCAGTGTGCTCTGCCTGTCGATCTGTATCAGTACATCGTCAGGAAGTTCATGCTCGAGTCTCTCGAGCCTGAGTTTCCTGAACCCCATCAGACGGTGTATGATGCCCCCAGAGGCAAGATCGGGGTATATGCTGCATTCTTTGTTTATGGGAATCTTAGGTTCCCATTGACAAAGTTTGTTTACCGTGTCCTTGAGAGGCACGGTGTACACCTGACCGAGGTGCACCCGATGGCGATCGCGAAGATTCGCCACTTCGAGTGGGTGTGCCGGATTCTGGGCATTGAGCCCTATGTCGACCGCCTGATGACCTTCTACTCTTGGAGGTGCATCCAGGGGTGGTATACGCTGATAACCCGGATTAAGGGTTTGAAGATTTGCGCAACCGAGCGCAGTCTTCGCTCGTGGAAGCGGGAGTTCTTCTTCATCTCCGCCCGTGCCATCCCCCTTGCCATGAAATTTAAGAATGGGCAAGCTCTCCCCAGCCTTCACGCCTCCAACTACAAGGAGGCGGAATGGTTTTCAAAGATCTCCCAAGTCCAATCTCCGGTTTACCGGTTTGCGGAGTCCGGGATGGTGATGCTCGGGATGAGCCGGGTGTGGAAGGATGCGGATGCGCAAAAGATCCCAATCGTCCTTGAATACGGTTCGAACTCTGTTCCTTACGGTATGCTCTGTTTCTTTTTGTTGATTTAGAATCTCTTCTAACTTCTTTCCTGTTTATTTCAGAGGGGAACGACTTGCAGTCGCTCCTGTATCCGCGGGAGGCTGACAGTCCCGCTCGGATGGGTACTCGCGCTCTAGACGAGAACGAGTTGCCCATCCTTGAACAGACGGCGGATCAGTTCGTGGAGGTCTACCCGCTAGGCCACGAGATCCTCAGCGCCAGGCGGCCAGGTAAGGCGTTATTCAACCCTCGACCCCTCAATGTTGAAACCTCTGCCGGAATTCCTCTAATCTTATGTTCTGATGAGGAATCCGCAGATGGTCCTCCGTTGGTGCGGAAGAAGAAGGCCGCCGGCGGGAAGGGGAAGGAGAAGGTGGCCTCCACTGCCGATCCGGTGCCTCGGTCTGACTCAGAGGCCGAGAGCGAGGAGGTGGCGGGGAACCCCGGTGGTGAGAAGACCACTGCTCCGGAGGCTGTGACTGTCACCTCCGGAGAGCCCAGGATGACGACGGTGAGCGGCGCAAAGAGGCCGGCTCCATCGGGTTCATCCCCGCCTGTCCGCACTTTCAGGCTCAAGAAAACCCGTAAGTACAAACTTTATTTTTAACTTCATAGTTTTCCATCTTTAATACTTATCTTTTTTGTGCAGGCGTGGATGTTGACGCATTCCAGGGTGGAGCGCAGAGGAGTACCCCTCCGCCCATGACGGTAGGCTTGGTCAGCCTACCTGAGGCGACGACCCAGGCGGCTGCGCCTGCGCCTGCTTCCGCTGGTTCAGTTGCTCACTCCGTTGAGCCGACTGTTCCAGCTGTGATGACGTCACCGCCGGCTGTCAGTGCCATTTTTACCGCATCTTTCACCGAGCCGGCGGTTACTTTTGCTGCGGATTCCGCAGCGGCGACCACGGCGGCCGCCACCATGTCTCCTCCGTCATCGGCAACGACGGCCGATCCGTCAGGTATGCATGGGGCTTCTCGCCAACCTCTGCCTCCTTCCCATCTACCTGACCTCTTGGGCGGATTTCCCTTGGGTTCAGGTGATGGGTTTGGCGGCTATCGGCCTGTTATTGACCTACAGGTGCGTAGGGTTCTTTTGGCCTTTTTATATTTTTATCATCTTTTCCTAACTGCTTTTTGTTTTTTGCAGTGTCGGATTCCAATGAAGTGTATGTTCCAAGATGGAACATCCGCCGAGGAACAACCCTTCGCACGCCTGTGGAGTGCGTGGACTGGGCTCGTCACGCAGCTCCCAGTGGTGCGTTGGGGGAAGCCATGGCTAGCTACCAGGAGGGTAGGCTAACCAATGAGCTTCGGGTTCTCCTGGCCCGGATGCAGCCGCGTGTCGAGCTGCTTTGTCGTGAAAACGACAAGTTAAAAGCAGCTCGCATCCAAGAAGTAGCTCAGGCGCGGGCTGTCCGGGAGGAGAACTTAAGGCTTACCGCAGTGGCTGCGGAAAAGGAGAAGGCCTTCAAGGCCCTCGAGGTTGAAGTTCAGGCCCGGCTCGAGGCCCGTTCCAAGGCTGCCCAAGCTGTTAATGAACAGCTTCGGCTGGCTAAGGAAACTGCACGGAACGCAACCGAGAGGGCCACCAAGGCTGAAGCTGTTGCTGAGCCTCTACGCGTGGAGAATGAGGAGCTTAAGGCCAAATTAGAGGCTCTCCAGCAGGCTCATGATGCCTTGGCGATGGAAGACGCCAAAAAGCTCCAGGAGATCTTGGACCAGAGGGGGGTGCTTGACCATACTGAGCGGAAGCTAAAGGGCGTCGAAGAGGCTGCGGCTAAAGAAGTGTTGCTTGCCAACCTCAACAAAAGTGAAGCCGAACGCGCCCGTAACGAAGCTCAAGCTGCCCTCTAGGAGGCTCTGGTTGCCAAGGAATGGCTTCTTCGAGAAGCGTTGTCTCAGGTATGTTTAGCTTTATAAAGTCTTCGCGCTTTTCTTTGTAAATAGAAAAGGTTTTGATACTTGTATTTTTTCTTGTAGGTTGTGCATCGGGTCTTTGCTGATACGTCTTATGACGATGCTATGAGCGCAGCCCTCAACGCTTCTCACGAGGATGGGGAAAAGGCCGGCTTCCTGCTTGGTCTAGGGTTCGTTGAGAAAGGCATCCCGCCTTCCAACTTCCCTTTGTATAATGTTGATACTGAAGCTGTTTATGACCAAGCAGTGAATCAGTATGCCGCCTTCCCGCATCCGGTGGTGGAGAAGGTGAACCAAGTTGCTACTGCTGATGATGGGCTAGCTATCCTTAAAGCTTTCCTTGAACCGTCACGTTCTACCGATGGTGCGGGTCCAAGTAGAAGTGGCCCTGAAGCTTGATCCTGAAGATCCATTCCCACTGCTAGGATAGATTTAGCTTGTATAGATTTATATTCTTGTAGGCGGGTAGTTACCCGGCCATTCTTGTAATGAATATTATGAAATATAAATCTTTGTGCGGTTAAGACCGCTATTTTCATTGGATTCCTTGCTTTATAAACGTTATATGACTTGCATACTTTAGTTTAAATTAGCAATTTTCCAAGTGTTTAGAATAAGTTAACCTTTGAACGTGGTAGATAATAGGTTGAAGTTTTGCTTCCTCTTTCGTGATTGTGCGGGTAGGACCGTCACTTAGTAGGATGGCTAAACTTTACCTACATCTGACCTGCGTGGAGGTTTTCCTCATCTTTTCTGAAATTTCTAAGTGTTTAGGATAAGTTAACCTTTGAACGTGGAAGATAATAGGTTGAAGTTTTGCTTCCTCTTTCGTGATTGTACGGGTAGGACCGTCACTTGCACTTAGTAGGATGGCTAAACTTTACCTACATCTAACCTGCGTGTAGGTTTTCCTCATCCTTTTGTTAGAAATTCTGTTTTGAATAAGTTAACCGTTCGACGCGCGGTTGTTAATAGGTTAGTGCAGTTTCCTCTATCATGATTCATGCGGATAGACCGGCACTTTCATTTAGTGGGATGACTGAACTTTACCCTTCAACTGACCTGCGTGAAGGTTTGCCATTTTTTGGGTTTATGCGGGTTTTGCCGCCTTCCCCACGCAACGACTTTCATACTTATGTATGCGGTGAAAGCCGTCATCAGTGTTGAAAGTTCATAAAAGTATAAATGTGAAATCATCAGCGTCGATGTTCTAAGGAGAATCATTTCCATTAGAAGTGGCTCTTGGCCTTTTCTTTACAAATTTGGAATTGATCTACATGCAAACTGTGTAATTGAGCTCCCTTCCATGTTGTTGGGATGGGAGTGCCATCGAGCCGATATGCACCTGGTTCGGGATCTCGTTCTTTACGCAGCATGTAGTCTCCACATTGAAGCTGCAATTTTATTCGTGTTTTCCCCAGCTGGGGTTCTACACGCATCAGCCTGCTCAGCGTTCATTGCGCCACGAGGTGCGCGAGCGTCCCATCTCTGACAAATGCTTCGACCATGTCCTTTACGTCTATGCATTCTTCAGTGTTGTGGCCTTTTGTCCTGTGAAAATCACAGTATTTGCTCCGATCAGCATTGTGACGATGTCGGATTATTGGAGCCTTTGGCCATGGGAGCTCCTCAGTGGCGAATATCACGGTGACGCTTTTGGTGAGTGGCGTCCATCTGGAGTTCTGGTTTGACTGTACGTTATCCCTTCCGCCCAACCGATGTTGCAAGCCGGATGAGGTGTCAAAGTTTACCCTTGACTGCCAAATGCCTAGCTTCCGTTTTTTGTTTAATCGGGCGGTAAGGACGTTGTCTTCTCTTGTTTTCTGGGTGTAGAGGTTTGTGCTCTGTGGGAGATCTCTACCAAGTTGCTTCTCCGTTTCCGCAAAGCGTTTAGCTGCTGTCATGATGGCATCCCATGTGGTTGGCATGCTATCTTTACCCGTTAAGGTGCGGATGAGCTCTGGGTCGTTCGCGCCCTGGATGAAAGCAGCGCGAACAAGATCTTCGCTGATATTACCCAGACTAAGCTTCTTTGAGTTGAAGCGAGTGATGAAGTCTAGCAAAGATTCATCTTCCTCTCGAATGCATTTGAGGATTGTCCATTGCTCCTCGGTATACTTTCGTTGTTGGCTGAAGTGTTGGCTAAACTTTTGCTGGAAGTCTTCCCAACCGTAGATGTAGTGGACCGGTAGACGATCGAACCACGCTCTAGCAGCCCCAACAAGCGTCATTTGGAACATGTAACACCACGTAGGTTCCGTCCAACTACTGACGGTTGCCCCCGCTATGAACCTGTTCAAATGATCGTCTGGATCAGATATACCATCATAAGTGCCGATGTTGGACATCTGTTTGGCACTTTTTGGGGCGATTGCTTCCGCAATGTCCCTTGCAAATTTGGACGTTCCCGCATTTGCCACAGTTGGTCTGAATGTTTTGGAGAAGTCACGTGGATTTCCACCTGTGTTTTTTGGTTTGAAGGCTTCTCCAAAACGCCTTCTCGGTTGGGAGTCCGTTTCCTTACGCTTCCCTTTTGCCCTATGGCGAGGGTTCGCGTCGGTGTCGGATTCCTCCGAGTCATCGTCCAAGTATTCTTCGAATTCGTCAGCCTGTTGGACGGAACGCAAACGTTCGTCCAACTCAGCTTGGAATTCCTTCTGACGTGCCTCCGCCCATGCCTTAACTTCATCGAGTGTTTGGCGGGGTAGTCTTGTTCGTTTCTCTAACTGGGTATCGGTGAATCCCAGTGAGCGATTATTTACTGCACTTGCCCCAGCTTGGGTAACTGGGGTAGTGTTCGTAAAATTTACTTCACTTGCCCCGGCTTGGGTAACCGGGGTAGTGTTTGTAAAGACTGTGTAGTCGCCGGTATTCCCCCCAGTAGCTGGGGTTGTGGTTACCGGAGTTTCTTTAACCATCTTTCCAGAAGTTTGAAAAAACTGAAGAAATGAAGTTCTAGCTTTTATGCACGGATGGCGCCAATGAAGAAACACTAACCGGACCCCGGGCAGATTACGGGTAACCTGGGGGTTAGATAGATGTTTCCCACGAGGGGTTAGACCCGGCAAAGATGGTTCTTCTGATAACCTGCAAAACAGACCGTGAGCTCGTCACTGAGAAGGGGGGGGGTTCCTCCTTGTGACCACCCTCCGGCGTGAGAATCAGACTAGATTGCTCTTTAAATATAAATGTATATTAAGAGATTGCTAGAGCAGATATCAGGTATAATGTGATGATAATATGATAAGATAAGATGATCATACCATTTGGGGTATTTATAGCCGAAGGTAGGTTTCCAAGGAGGTGTGGCCGGCTGAATAGTGTTCCTGTTCTACCAACTGTGGCCTACGCACGTGCCCTGCTGGTAGTTAATGGGTAGGCAGCGGCTGATAGTGACCAGGCCTGCTGTGTACTATTCATTTTCCACCAACTGCCGGCTATGCACGTGGTATGACAGGAGTTGGTGAGTAGGCAGCGGCTAATAGTGACATACAGTACAAGAGCATGCTGCTCGCCTTACTGCTGTCAATGAGCTGTCGTATCTTTGGTCAGATCTTTTGCCCATACCTCGTCAGGTACAGTACAGAAGATCTTCCCGTATCGTACGGATTGGCTTATTTGGGCGGGAGTATTCCCCCTCCCGCCTTTGTGCGGGATTGTTCCCGGCTTTGCTCATTCCTTCAGGTGACAACTGAGTGATTGAGAGCTAAGTGCCTTGTGCGGGTAGCCTTGCTGCGCGGGTGGCCTTCCCTGATGGCTTGTATCTGCAGCTGCGGGAACAGGCAGAGTCCTTCACCATTGGGAGGCATTTCCTGCGGGAACAGCTTGCGTACTGCGCGTAAGGACGTCACGTCTCTGAGCATGGTGGGTCCTGCGGATCCAGTTGGTTTCTGCGCAGACGTCTCTCTTCAAGGTGAGTCTTGCGGGTCCAACTGGGCTCTGCTGGGACCTACCTCTTCATGTATGGACGGAGAAAACTAAACATTTGGTACGGTTGTGAGTCTAAGTCGTAAGCAGCACGTTCTTGGTTTGGAATTTTTTTAAGATTATATTTGGTTCGATTCCTTCTAGAAATAGAACATGTCATTGGTATTTAATCCATTCTACATTTTTTATTTTAATTGAAATTCTTTTTATTTAAAAGTTCTCAGTGTATGAAACTCGAATACCTTATTTAACCCGCTTGACATGATCAGTACCTGCCTAGGTAAGAGAATAAACAAGTCAAGTTAACCTGAGCTCGACTCATTTTTAGCTCTATAGAACTCAAGCCCCACATGTTAAGTGTTAGTCAGGCTCTCGCATAAACTTCGATAAAAGAATTCAAATAAAAGAAGACGTACTTCCAACGTCGATAAGATGGGTGAAATATGAAGATGAATGGATCTCCGATCCTAAACTAGTCAAGGGGATGAATATTTTCGATGGGGGTGGGAAGTGCTCGAAAAATCTCGTGGGTGAAATGGGGTTTGGTGTTGGCTTTGAAAGAAAAAGGGGGTTGGGCATAGAGAGTTTGGTAAGTGTGAATTACGTTTTGCTTCAAAAATGGCGATGGAGATTCATTAAATTTCTTGACCTTCCGTGGGTTAATTAGGATCATAAACTCGATTTAGGGGGAAGATGGAGTGTTTATGAACATTGGTAACGTGGATAGGGTAAGTATAGTATGGAATCGACTCATGAGATCATCAGTTGTTCTTCATTTAAGGATATTATTCTGTATTGATGTTCAATAGTCGTCTATTACTGGGAGAATGACGAGCAATGGTGAATTCACGTATTTTTGTAATGATTGTTGGTTAGGAGACCAGCTTCTTAGTCAGAAGAAGAAGAATTGTTTGGCTAGGCTGGTTGCTATGGGCGCTATCCAGGGCATCATCGGGGCTTCGATGCCCCTGCACACTGTAGAGGGGCGTCTTGGGAAGGGTTTGGAACGTCGGGCGCGCTTGGGTAATTTTGGTGGGGCCTCTCTCTCCAACTCTCACACACACATACATACATATGTGTGTGTATATCTATCTATCTATATATATGTGTGTGTAATGGAGCGGCCAAGAGGCTTTAAACCACAACGGAGTATTATAGGTTGGGGCTTCAACTAGTGCTCATGTGACGCTGACATGACACTGTGGAGGGGCATCGATACCCCTCACAATAGAGACCAATCTTAGTGACCATAGGCCGAACGGATTATGGAATTGGTTGCGACCTTGGGTGGGGTAGAGGAATCTTGGCTTAATGTTCTGTGTCGGTATATTCAACTAGTTAGTTTGAACACAATTTAATAAATAATAAGATTCTTGGATTTGGAGACATATTTCATGGTTAAACATATTAGAAATTATATTGATCTTTATGTTCTTTCGGAGTTGATTTCGACTAGGTGGAATACTGGAATTGGTTCATTCCTTAAAAAGTTAATATCTTGAGATGGAGAGTCAATTTAGATCGTATTCCTACGAAAACCAACCTGAGTAATCGAGGATCAATGAATATCCATTCCCGTCAATTCTGAATTCAGTTTGTTCCAGGTCAATGTACACAACTATTTAATAATGGAAATGATTCACCAAAATGTATAAATATGGAAATGTCCCACAAATGCAACATGCATGCTTCCTTCATGAATTCACTTCAGACATAAGCTCACATTTATCATTGATGTATGGGTGAATACATATTAAATCACTAAACTCGGATGACGAAGGCATTGGAAATACTTGCCCAAATAGATTAACCCTTGAGCTACATATCGGGTGGCCAGCTAGGTAGTGTAGCATTCGTTAAAGGTGTCATGACTAACGAGTAAAGTCACGCACATGCTTGGTAGAACTCATGGATCACAATTTGTTTTCGTCGTTAAATAACGAAAAATACAAAATCAATCTTCTGTGAAATTGACCCGTTAACAAGTACCGATTGAAGTATACATTTTAAACTAGGGTTGATTCCATTTTTGGATCATACGTATGTTGTGGAATGCAATCCAACACACACAATCCACCCACTAGGATACCACACAACTTTCCATCTTTAATTTACCTATCTTCCATCAACTTATACGTAAGACTCTATTATTGTGCAAAAAGTTGCCATTAAATAAAATAAAAAATTGTGAGAAAAGTTATTTTATATTATTATTATTATTATTATTATTATTATTATATTAGAATCCACAAATATATATATATTCGTCTTCGTCGAGTACATACATACATACATAACTTTATACATTATAAAATCAAAATTTTAATTGTTTGACATATATAATGTGTTAATCTATGGATATATTATTACTCATAATTATTTCCAAATTTCTAGAGCAACTCATACATGGACACGTACGTATGCAAAGATGTTAAAATATTGAATTTTTATCTCCGTATTACGGGGTTGTTTTATATTATTTATTTTAATATTTATTTATTTTTTGAATTTATATTTTTTTATTGTATGAAAGTTAATAATATACTTATGATTTGGTGATAAATTGTTTCACAAATAAATGAGATGTTATAACCCGATTTAAAAGCTATATGGTTTTGATGAGACCCAAGACTCGTTTATTTCTTTTACTATAAAATTGGTTTATTAGTTATAAATAATATTTATGAAAGTTAATAATATACTTATGGTTTGATGAGACTCAAGACCCGTTTATTTTTTTACTATAAAATTGTTTTTTTTTAATTTAAATAATATATATACTTTTTTTAAAATAAATAAGATATTAATTTTTAGTATATCCTATTTTATAGGATTTTTACATCAATAATTTGGTGAGAATAATTTTTAATTTAATGAGATGTTATAACCCGTTTAAGGAATATCTGGGTTTGGTAAGACCCATACCCATGAATTTGGGTCAAATGCATGAGAAGCCTTCATTTAAAAATCAAGCAAATCTAGTGACTCTAAAAAAACGGGGAGCGACCACATCGCGACACATAGGATTTTTGGGTTTTCGTTTATATATATTATTATAGATTTTAAACAGTCAACCGAAAGAAATATATATATATATATATATATATATATATATATATATATATATATATATAAACATTTACTTATTATTCTATTCTAACTGTTAAATATAAAATGGTACACTGTACTCTCTTCCGATACAAGTGGCATATAGAACATACAATTACTTTGTTTTTTTGTTTTTTTAAACTATATATATAAAAGTGTGTGTGTACACATATAATAAATTAAATGAATCACCTTTTAAACCTTAATATAAGAACGGACAAAAGAAAGCTAGATATAAAATGAAGAGAAATATCTCAACTATGTACACAGATATAACTAATAGCTAAAAGTGATTCTATCTTATTTGGAGATTCAAGTGGAGGAAAAAAAATTTAAAGAAAGGTTGAATGTAAATTTTTAAACCCAAGATATTATTTTTAAGTTTCACTACTGTTCAATTAAAATATTAAAAAAATTAATGTAAAATTTTCAAAAATAATAACACCTTAAATTATGCATTATTAGGGTGGACGATGTAGGTTTGGGGTGGCTTCGGTACTGATGAGAACACCACCCTGCCCATTTGGTACCGTAAAAATTTCTTCTCGGGTGGATGGCCATGTCAAAGCTTCAAAATTTGTGTGTGTGTGTGGGTGAGAGAGAGAGAGAGAGAGATGAAAATTGGATTGAGATGGAATAAGACCACACTTCCATTTTTGAATGGATTAGGATGAAATTGTGGAAATCCTACACCCGGAGGAGCAAAGGGACTTTAGATGGCTTGGGATGGGATGGCCACTCTCACCACCCTTATTATCTTAATTAATAACCGACGAATTATACTACCATTAGTAATTTGTCAACATTTATTTACAGATTTTTGACAAGACAATGTAAAAAAACTTTCAAAGGAAACGCCAACGGCTGTGCCCGATGATGACTTTTAGACCATAGTGAAGACAATAGCGCGATTCATAACACCTGCCATTCTCTCACGATCGATCATCACACCCTTCACCACATGAGCTTGTCATACCCACACCACCACTGTGAGTTGACTTTAGTGATGTTATTTGATCTTATGGTCTTAATATATGTCATTTTTTTTTAATTTTTGAAGTAGAGATAGATGGAAGAAGTGGAGCTAGACTTTTATAACACATCTGCATGGGTAATTATTACATGTAGTAGAACGAGTGCAGAATGCGCTTTATAACTTATCATCTGTATCAAGCTTCTAATAAGATAGAAGATGATGTTGGCGACTGCACTCAAATATTGAGGAAATTAGTCTCAAACATGTAAGCAGATTTACAACACCTATAGCTTTATCAACTTCACTTAATTAGACATCATCGGTCATTACCAACGAAAATGGCACAACAATGAGTATTTCAAGCACTACGTGGTTCAACGCTTGAATAATCACCAAACAATATTGAATTCTTTGTATGTATACATCCTGAGACTTGATCATGATCTAGCATCTATTCAAAGCATTTAACCTAAAAGTATACACACACGATATATATTAGTAATAGCCAAGATTTGCCATTCGTGTAATTCACTGAACCTTCGAACCTCACTCCATGGCCATAGTAATAACTAATGAGATTAAAGATTAAGCCAATGAGAAAACAACCTAAAACTATAAAATAAATGTTTGTTTTTTTTTAAATTAACCGGTGTTTCATACGCCACTTCACATTTTGTTTGGTGTATTTGATACCGTATACAGCTTCAATTGGTGTACTTGTTGTACCGACGACGTACCATACACCATTGAGTGCATTATGCACCTTTTAAATCTTAAAATGCGCATTTGCACACATAATTCCATTCCTAAGCACCTACGACCAAGAAAGCTCAATATGCAACATCAACAGCACATAAATCATGTAACTATTCGAAGTCACATAATTTTATTTTCTTACTTGATTCTTCCATCTTCATTTAATTCTCATTAAATCATTCTATAACTCATCATTCTTTGATAAATAGAATTCTCCTCACATGAAACATACATTCTGTTGAATAGTGGTTGTATTACCAATAGATTCTCTCACCAATGCATGCTCAATATCCATTTCAAGAGTTATTTGACAACATTCTTGACCCGTTTATCAAAATGGTGTTCATAAGTCAACCAATAGTTTACTATTGGCAACGTTTACTAAGGTGGTGTCTGTTTTTTCAGAGGTAAAATGTCTGCAGTCTGCGGACCACATTTGCAAACATATGTAGCAGAAGAAGTTGACCAAACCTCTGCAGTCTGCAACAAGAAGACTGTTTGTTTTTTAACGTCTGCAGATTGCTAAAATAAACTGAAATTTAACAAAAAAAAACTTTAACAATTAACAAAAAACTACAAACTTTTTTCAAATACAAACTAATAACAATAATTCATCAAACCTAAACTTTCTACAAACTAATAACAATTTAACAAAATTAACAAAAAACTACAAAACTAATAACAAGAATCTCCAATCAAACCCACCAAATCCAATCATCCACTCACCCAAATCCAAATCCACCCAAAATCCATTTCAGAAACCCAAATCCAACCCCAAATGGCAGTCCCAAAACACCATTACACCACCACCAGTCTCGTAATCGGGTACACTCTGTTCAAGCTTATTATTAGTAATCAACAAATTCGCCATCACCAAATTCAATTACCCAGGTTTATTAACCGCCTTACGGTACTTAGCACCCGCTTTAGGTGAGGTGGCGGCGGCGGCCATGAGAGGTGGCAGATGCAGCGGCCAAGGGAGGTGGAGGAGGGGGCGGCAGGAGGTAGGTGGAGGAGGTGGTTGGCTAGGGTAGGTGGCGGAGGCGGCAAGTAGATGGAGGTGGCTAGGTTTGATAGAGGAAATGAGAGGAGATGAGATGAGGGGTTGAGGAGTAGAGAAGTCTGATGAATAATGCGTGTAAGAAGAGGCAAGAAGTGGTTGGACCATATCTGTACCAGGAAGTGGACGTGCAGACGTTTTTTAATGAAACGTCTACGAAAAAACAAACAGACTGCAGAGGGCAATGTCTACGCGTGGTCTGCGTGAGGCAGACAGAAGAGGCCAGGAAAACCTTTTCAGAAAAAACTAACGCCACCTAAGTATTCTCAATACCCAACTAATGGGTCACAATACATATTTATGACATCTGTATGTGGTATGTACATTAACAAATCACATAGTTCACATAACACTTTGTAGATTAGCCTTGTTATCATAACCATTTTGAAGTGAATATAAAAACACAAAGACTGATTTTATTACAAAAAAAGGAAAAAAAAAAGATTTATAAGCAGTCTAATGCAATACAAAACCAAATGAAAACCCAACAAAAGAAACAAAGAATAAGAATTGACAACACTATCACAACTTTTTTTTTTTCATTTTTTTTATATTTTATTTTCCTAAAAGCAGGTAGGTCATTGAGTAGGAGGAGCTCTGTAATATGCAGGCACTGTTGCAGGAAAGAACATCTGCCTAATTCCTTCTGTCTTTATTATAGGGAATATGATTCCAGAAGCCCCCTGCGTTTTAATCAATATGTTTATCACATGTAGGGATGTAAACGAGCCCAGCTGGCTCGTTAAAAGCTCAAAACGATCCGACTTTAAACAAGCTCGAGCCTTCAAAATAAGTTTGTTCAATAAAGAGCCCAAGCTAGCTCGCAAGCCTAAACACGCCTATTGATTTTATGATATTTATATAATGTGTTAAATATGTATTTATATAATGATATTTATTATGTATGCAATTAAGATAAAAATAACTAATTGACCTATATTATGTTAAACATAAAAGTTATAATTATAAAGCATATAAAAATAATTGAAAATGCATATAAACTTATTTATATAAAATAAACGAGTAGAGCTTGAGCTTGAAAAAAGATTCGTGAGCCGAGCTTGAAACAAGCCAAGATTTAAAAAAAAAGCTTGAAACGAGCCAAGCTCGAGCTTTCGTAAGTTAAAACAATCCGAGGTTGAGCCTAGTCGAGCGCGGGCTTGACTAGTTTACGCCCCTATGTGTTGGTTTAACGGTTCAAAATGAGCCAGGCGGGTTAGGTTGACCATGCAAAATATATTTTTCCTTTTACAATATAAAAATAAAGTATATGTCAAAAACAATTATGTTATAATAATAATCTATATCTTTAAACAAAACAATATTGCAACAGAAAAAGTTGTTTGCTTTATAATAGACTTTGTGGCTATCGATTCGATCCGTTTGAGATAAAACATAACCCAGGTAAACCAATTTGGTCAACAGTTGAAGCAAAAAACAAAAGTGAAAGATATACTAACCGAGATCAATCGTGCACCGATCCACAATCTTTTAAGGGAGGGGAAAGGAAGTATCAAGCGGCCGACACCATATATCGCGACCGCGAAGAAATGTACAACTAAACTTAAGGGTCGAGGGTTCAAGCCCGAGAGCAAAGATATGGGTCCGTTTGAAAACACACCTCCAAGACTTAAATAGTCAAAGCATGCTTCTCGCATTTCTTGTCTTGCTTCATCGGGTGAAGCACTGAAGACCTTGTACAATGCTCCTGCTAATGTGTTGATTGTGGATGCTACTGGCTGCAACAACAGTAAGCATAGATTTTAGTAAGCCATTGTAGAAACAAATATTACTCGTTAGAGGCGATCACTGAGTGAGTCGAGCAGGTTAGATAAAGGGTGCGGGTCAGAGCTGGTGACTTTCTAGAACGTTTGAATAGGGTAGGGAAGGTCGAGTTTACCAAAACACTTATTTCATTATTTGTCCATGTTTCACTTTTTTATCCACAATAAGCGTGTAAAATATGTAGTATAATATTATTTTATTTCTAGTCAAATTTTTTGAATAACATACACTTAGTGCTGTAAATGAGCCCAACCAAGCCCAAGCTCCACTCATTAACAAATCAAGCCAACCCGGCTCGGCTATCTTAACGAGCTAAAAAAGTTGAGCTTCAAATCAGCTCGTCAAAAGCTCAAGGCATCTCGTGGTTCGTCATAAACTACAAATGTCATAATCCATATATATTAAAAGTTTTATAATTTAAACATATTAAAATTTGGGGTTTACTTTTGAATGAGCCAAACGAAAAATTTTATCGTTAAGAGAATTTTCAAATATAAGAGAACTTTTAATACTTTTTTAAATAAAAAACGCCATACAGTTTTAAGTTGTAATTATATACACAAAAGTTTGGGCTTTAATTTAAACAAACCAACACGCGAGCCACAAGCCAAGCAAACCTTGGCTCAAGCTTACAAACCGGGCCCATTTCGAGTGAATTTTTCGAGCGAGCCACAAGCTTTATAAACAGCCCTACATACACTATGAATAACATTCTCCCAATTTGACCAGCGTCCTTGTTAACTATTTTTTTTGACCCGTTCGATATAAAAGCCTGATTCATAAGCAAATGTCCTCTAGTCTATCAAGATATGCGATAAAAAGAATTATGAAAAAAAACTAACCTTACGCAGAGTGTAAAACGACTCAAGATAATTGCAGAGAGTATACGAGTCATGGAGATCATGTAGAGGCATGAGGAGATTGCGTAGAACAACAATATCAGATAAAGCTACCGTCATTCCGCCACCTGTCAAAGGATGGCGCATGTTGAATGCATCACCCATTAACAAAGCACCTGGGGTTGGGTAAGGTGCAGCTGCCATGCTTCTATTGGGCATTGTCCTTATATGTCCTTTATCAACCGTTGCCACAAAAGCTTCTTGCAATTCTGAAGGAATCTATTTATAATAAACCAACTATAACTAAGATCTTGTTTTATAAAACTATAGTGATAAATGTTAGGATCGGAGTCACACACAAACACGAATACAATAGTAAAACCGAAAGAATAAACGAAAGAGACACAAGGATTTAAGTGGTTCGGTCACGGTGTATGACCTACGTCCACTGTCGATAACTAGGGTTTTCTTATTATTGAGTGATACCAACTTACAAGTACAGGAGAGAAATATATAGACTAGACAATTAGGGTTTAACCCTTTAACTAAACTGGGCCTGATTAGAGCTTTTGGGCTTGGCCAAAACTCAAACAGCTTAATCTCCTAATTCTGTCTATTCGTCTAAACCGGACCCGACCCATGATGGATCGGAGACCACAACATAACAATCTCCCACTTGGGCTTCGAGACATCTTCTCTAAACCACCACTTGGATGCGTCAAACATTTCAACCTGCTCCCATTTGGAGACGTAAAATGTCTTCACCTGCATTGCCTTGTACATGTAAAATAAAACCCATCTGGTTTTGCACCTCCTAGTTACCCTTCGCCTTCTCAACATTATTCCTGAAGGCCTGCTGAAGCTCTGCACAGCTTCAGCTTATCCAGCATCACCGGCTTGGTGAACATATCTGCTGGATTCTTAGCACCTGAGATATTTTTCAAACTGAAAACACCATCACTGATCAAATCTCTGACAAAGTGATATCTCCTCCCGATGTGCTTAGTCTTCGAATGATAGACTGGATTCTTCGCAAGTTTCACTGCACTCTCATTGTCACAATATAAGAAGAACTCTGCCTGTTTCTTTCCCAACTCTTCAAGAAAAGTTCTCAACCATACTAATTCTTTACTTGCTTCGGCTGCTGCCATATATTCTGCCTCAGTGGTTGATAAAGCAACAATTTTCGGAAGTCTGGACATCCAACATACTGCTGTTCCCCCAATTGTGAAAACATAACCAGTAGTGCTTTTAAACGTCTTCTTACATCCACCCAGATCAGCATCTGAATAACCCCTGAGAATTGTATCCTTCCCCTTAAAACATAACCCCAAACTGGAAGTACCCTTTAAGTATCTGAGTAACCATTTCACCGCTTCCCAATGTTCCTTTCCCGGATCCGACATAAAACGACTAACTACCCCGACAGCATGAGCAATGTCAGGCCGTGTACAAACCATGGCGTACATGAGACTGCCAACAGCAGATGCATACGGAACTTTAGCCATCTCTGTTCTTTCTTCCTCTGTTCTGGGAGACTGGTCTTTGGTAAGTTTGAAATGACTTCCCAGAGGTGTGTTTCTCGGTTTAGTCTTCTCATCATTCATCCTGAATCTTTCTAACACTTTCCCTATGTATTTCTCTTGGGATAGTGTTATGGAGCCATCTTTCTTTCTGGATATACTCATCCCCAAAATCTGTTTGGCTGGACCAAGATCTTTCATCTCAAATTCATCAGACAACTGTTTCTTCAACTTGCGAATCTCCTTCATATCAGATCCTGCAATTAACATATCATCTACATAAAGAAGTAGAATGACATATGAGCCTTTAAACTTCTTTAAGTAGTAGCAATGGTCGGCCTCGCATTTCTTGTACCCAGTTCTCACCATAAAATCATCAAACTTTAGGTACCATTGCCTAGGTGCCTGCTTCAGACCATACAAGCTTTTCTTCAATTTGCAGACCCATTTTTCTTTCCCGGCAACCTGAAATCCCTCAGGTTGTGCCATATAGATCTCCTCGTCAAGATCACCATGTAAAAATGCTGTCTTAACATCTAATTGCTCTAGATGTAAATTTTCTGCAGCAACAATACTTAAGATCAATCTGATGGTGGTCATCTTCACAACTGGAGAGAATATTTCATTATAATCAATTCCCTTCTTTTGCTGGAAACCCTTGACCACTAAACGAGCTTTGTATCGTTTAGACCCATCATGTTCTTCTTTGACTCTATAGACCCATTTATTCTGTAGAACTCTTTTATCTGGTGGAAACTTGGTTAAAACCCATGTCTGGTTTTTACTCAAAGAGTTCATCTCCTTCTTCATAGCATGCTCCCACTGGAGCGAATCTTTCAACTTAAGTGCTTCATAATAACTCTCTGACTCACCATTTTCAGTTAAAAGAAGATAATTAACTGAAGGTTTGTAACGTACCGGCTGTTTAGAAACTCTGGTGGACCTCCTAACCCAGTGCTGAGGCGGGTCAGGTTCTTGTGGAGACTGTTCATCCTCAGACTCTGAACTCCCACTGTCAGAGACTCCCTCTGACTCTTCATTTCCACCAATATCATCATCTTCAAATTCAGGAACTGTGGTTTCTTCAGTTTCTGTCTCGGGTTCGGTAGCTGACTCAACTGTCTTTTTCTGAGCATCAATTTCATATTCAACCTGCTCTTTCTGAACCCTTGATTTTGAAGTGTTTCTATCTTTGTATAACTCAGCCTCATTAAAAGTTGCATGCTTGCTTCTGACTACTTTTCTGCTTTCTAAATCCCAAAGCCTGTAGCCCATTTCGTTTGACCCATATCCAATGAAAACATATTTTTTAGCTTTAACATCAAGCTTGTCATTTTTCACTGGATCCTAAGCGCTACACCCAAAGACTTTCAAATGCTTATAATCTGCAGCTTTACCTTTCCACTCTTCTTCTGGTGTCTTGAAACCCAACGGTACTGACAATCCCCGGTTAATTAAATAAGCTGCAGTGTTAACTGCATCTGCCCAGAACGTCTTTGGAAGCCCGGCATTAAGTCTCATACTTCTTGCCCTTTCATTTAACGTCCTGTTCATTCGTTCTGCCACTCCATTTTGTGAGGAGTGCCAGGGACTGTAAAGATCATCCGAATACCGTACTCTTCACAATAATCACGGAATTCTTTGCTAACGTATTCACCACCGTTATCCGACTTCAAGCATTTCACCTTCAAATCAGTTTCCAATTCAACAGCAGTTTTCCATTTCTTAAAAGTATCAAAAACATCAGATTTATTTTTAAGAAAGTAAACTCATACCTTGCGTGTCGAATCATCAATGAAGGTGACATAATAGTGCGATCCTCCCAAAGAAGAGACTGAAGTTGGTCCATAGACATCAGAGTGAATAAGCTCCAATTTCTGAGCTTTCGGTTGTTTTCCGGTCTTCACAAAAGATACTTTCTTCTTTTTACCGAAAACACATGGTTCACAAAATTCAGATTCAACCTTCTTCAGTTCTGGAATTTTTCCTCTAGCAACGAGCATTTTCATCCCTTTTTCACTCATGTGGCCGAGTCGTTGGTGCCACAAACTAGACTGACTCGGTCCACTGGTCACTGCATTTACCCCATCAGCTGGAATTTCAACCATGTATAAAGTGCCATTCTTTTTACCTCTGGCGATCACAAGATTCCCTTTCACAACTTTCCATTTACCCCCACCAAACATAACATCATATCCTTGGTCATCTAACTGCCCAACAGAAATTAGCTTTCTTCTAAGGCTAGGAACGACCCGAACATCCTTTAGAGTCCATGAGGTGCCCAATGAAGTTTTTAGTTCAATATCCCCCATCCCCGTGATATCAACAGCATGATTATTAGCCAAACGAACTTTACCAAAATTACCTGTTCGGAGATTCTTCATCTTCTTCGTGCTATAAGTGGCATTAAAAGATGCACCAGAATCCATAATCCATGAATCTGTTGATTCTTCAACACAGCAGATAAGAGTCTCTTCTGAACCTTCTGAATCATCTGAACCGGTGGCCAGATTAACTTCCTTCTTAGATTCTTTCTTTTCTTTTGAAATTGAGGGGTTAGGGCATTGGTTTCTGAAATGCCCCATTTCTTTGCAATTCCAACACTCAATGTCTTTTCTGGGCTTTGACTGACTTCTTCTTCTAGACTTTGACCTACCCCTGCCATTACCTTTCTCTCTTCTCCTACCTCTCCCTTCGGTGCTCAATATAGAACTAGATGTCTCACCAGAATTCCTTCTTCTTATGTCCTCCCCTAAAATCAAATCCCGGACTCCTTCAAAAAAAAGCTTAGTATTCCCAGAAGAAATACTAACTGCAGTAACAGTCCCTGACCAACTTTCGGGTAACGAGGATAACAAGAGTAACGCTTGAACTTCATCATCAAACTTGATATCAACAGAAGACAAACGAGAAATAATAGTGTTGAAGTCATTAACATGAGAGGTAACAGATGCCCCTTCCTTCATTCTGGTGTTAACTAGCTGTCTAATCAGAAATACCTTGTTTGATGCAGAAGGCTTTTCATACATATTTGACAAGGCTTTCATAAGACCATACGTGGTAGTTTCATTTACAATATTGAATGCCACATTCTTAGCTAATGAGAGTCTAATAACAGCTATGGCTTTTCTGTCAAGTACCTTCCACTCATCATCTTTCATACTTTCCGGTTTCCTCTCTTCTAGTGCTTCCATTAAGTCTTTCTGACATAGCAAATCCTCAATTTGCATTTTCCACCATCCAAAATCCTGACCATCAAACTTCTCAATCTTGATCTTTCCGTCCTCAGCCATTATCCAAACTGAGTTTTGATTACAGCAAACAACCAAACTACCCAAGGAATAAAAGGACTGGAAACTGATCAGAAAAAACGAACCAGCAGCTGCGGAACCCTAATCAGCGGCGGCGGAACTGTAGCGGCGGCGGCGGTACTGTAGCGGCGGCGCGGTACTGTAGCGGCGGCGGTACTATAGCAGCGGCGGTGGAACTGTAGCAGCGGCGGTGGAACTGTAGCAGCGGAGCAGCGGCGGCGGAACTGTGTGTATAATCGAGAACCTGGCTTTGATACCAATTGTTAGGATCGGAGTCACACACAAACACGAATACAATAGTAAAACCGAAAGAATAAACGAAAGAGACACAAGGATTTAAGTGGTTCGGTCACGGTGTATGACCTACGTCCACTGTCGATAACTAGGGTTTTCTTATTATTGAGTGATACCAACTTACAAGTACAGGAGAGAAATATATAGACTAGACAATTAGGGTTTAACCCTTTAACTAAACTGGGCCTGATTAGAGCTTTTGGGCTTGGCCAAAACTCAAACAGCTTAATCTCCTAATTCTGTCTATTCGTCTAAACCGGACCCGACCCATGATGGATCGGAGACCACAACATAACAATAAAAGCTTCTTGAAGTTGTAATAGTCAAATGGTTATGAACAAATTAATATATACACTGATCAAACATATGTGTTTAGGTTTGTAAATGAACCGAAGGAATTCATTTAACTTTAACAGAACAAACAATCGAACACGAGCAATTAAACAACCGAGTTTTCCTTGTTTGTGTTCGTTCGTTAGAAAAATCAGTGTGTTTGTGTTCGTTTATGTTTGTTTGCTAATGTCATAAACGAATGGTTCACAACGTAATGAACTCAAACGAACGAACATAACTGAACATAGAAGAATGAACATAATGAGCGAACACCAATTAAAAGTAAAAAATGAACATCAGGCCTAAAATATTAATAAAACAAGATTAAAAAGCTATAATCCTGAAAGCATTAAATAAAATATAAACGCACAACGTAAACAAAGGACTACAATTAAACATAAACGAATAAAGACAAACAGGTGTAATTAAACAAACATTCACGAACTTAAATGAATGCATAACACATGTTTATCCATAACACTGAAACTATATATAAAACTAAATAATCAGAAGAAAAAATCATCACCCAAAATTTGATTTTAAAACAGTTCTGTTGCAATTAATCTAAAACCCATCCCCCAAAATTTTAATATTTGACCACTAAATAATCAAACGAAACAGAACATGTTTATCCAAACACTGAAACAGAATATGAAGTAGCAATATTCATATCTTGGGAAGTATCCGATTATACGGGCATTCTATGTTGTCATAATAACAGAAGAAGAAAGTTGTAATGTAATGATACCTGAGGAGCAACGAAGGTCTTCAAATACTTGGATAAATCACCATTTGAAAGTGAGGGCACTTTTTGACCAGGTACATCAACCAAACATCGAATTTCAGTACTACTGATTCGATAAAACAAAATGGGAGACGGGTCTGCTAATATAACATGCCCGTGGTTCTCGTATGGTAATTGACAGTTTCTAATATCAAACCAACAAAACATGAGGGCACATCCACCTATGCATATATTATCATGTCAATGGTTTCACTAAAATCAACAGTTACAGTAAGTATATGATAAGCTGGAAGTTATCATTACCTGAGGATTGCAAAGAGAGCTTCTTAAGTTTGAAAAACAACCATCGCATACAATGGTTAGAGGTGCGTATGCTTTAACTAAGTCTCCAGTTTTAGTTTTGTACATCACACCTTTAATAGTCCCATTGTCTTCAAGAAGAGATGAGACTGTTCCTTGCTGTAATTGAACACTATAAATGTGTAGCATTAATGCAATTGTCATTAAAGCAAATGCTAGTTATGAATAGAAAGAAAAAATCAAACTTAGGAAGTGATGAGGCTTTCTCCCGCATTCTCTGTATAAATCGACCATTAAGAAAGCTTCTGCCTGCCACATCGGCATGAAGGTTCTCCAAAGGATAAGATAGCCGAGTATTCTCTCCATCCTTAAAAAGTGCATATCCGAAAACCCTTTGAGCATCAATATGTTCAACACAATCTGCATTAAAAGAAAAGATATATAAATATAAAGAATCATCAACGATTCAACTAAAGCTTTAACGATTGTTCACTATTTACCTTCTAATCCCAACTCAATCAGTTTGAGATAACCGCCTGGTTGAAGCAGTTCACCAACAATTCGATCAGGCTCTGAAAGGTCTCTTTCAATTACAAGCACCGTGCGCCCATCCTACAATCCAAAGCATTACCAAACATAAGTTGCACAGTTAAACAAATCAAAATCAATAACCCATACACAAAAAACCGTCTCATTCGTTGTTACTGTTGGCATGTACAATGTCAATGAAAGAATTCTTGTTTGTATAATTCAACAAAGAACCAGTAGTCTGATATCACAAAGTCCCCAAAACACATTTCTTAAATATAAATATTATAAAGTGAGGACAAAAGGCCATAAGTTTGGACGGTATGAAATTAACTGTCGGTGAGTGTTACAGTTAGTTCTTAACTTCTTATGCCAGATTGAATTGATAATTGTTGCCAGCTAAAGTTTCCAGCTATTTGGCTTTCACTAAGAGTATCTAGGGCTGGCAAAACAGATCTTATCGTGTGTTTAACAGGTCAATGACGACGCAAGTATCAAACATGAATACAACTCTTTTAACTACTTTATATATCATAATCTCATATCAAATGATGGAGCCTGGCCTTCTAATTTCAATTATTAAAAAAAAATATGTAAAATTACTTAGTGCACTTGTTCCTTTTACAGATTTAATTGTGTCTTAAAGAGGTCAGGAATTGTGAGCCCTAATTTATTCGTATTATTACTTTCTTATTGGCCGGCCAATTCAAACATGCTACTATACTGTTTACATAATAAACAATTGCTTCCACAACACACAAAATTACAAAGAAGTCAATATTACACGCATAATATGTAGTCAATCACATCATAACTTATTATTTTAGCTAATAAACACTTGTAAATAAAAATTAGATCGAATTGAAATAAAATAACATATTAAAGGAACAATAATATTATACCTTGGCGAGAGTATGAGCGAGAGCAGCACCTGCAACACCGGCTCCAACGACGATGACGTCAGCGTCGTCTTCAGATCTGCATTGACCATTGATGCTGATTGTTTTGGTGGTTGTTACTCGTGATGGATTTGGAAGAGCTTTGCGAGCAGTTTTGAGAACGAAGAATGCGTATATTAATATGAATCCGATAACGGATGCGAATACAGAAGCGATTAGTAATTGATCGGCCATTTGTATTGTAAGACCAATGCCGTCTTCGCCGCTGACGAGTCAGACGACAAAAGTTTTTCACGCTTCGCTGGATCTCGGTGGAAACTAGTGATAATAATTTTAAGTGATATATATATAGAGAGGAGAAGAGAAGAAACTCACGAGACTTCAAACAATAATAAACATATTAAATCAGTTTATTTCATCAAAATAAATTAAATGGTTTTAAATTATATGCATCATTTTATAAGTGGTAATTACATTTTTCATAATAGCGAATTATAATGAAAGATAATTGTCACATCTCAACCTAAGACGAGATGCCGGGGTGCGGACTATTTTTCACAGCTCAAAAGGTACTGTCATGCAATTATAAAGCGACAATATCTAATTAATTTATTTATTGTCAACGAACATTTAAGTACAACAAAAATCTAGAAAAATTCAAATACAAAGCCAACTTTTCTTGTTGACGTTCTCTAAGGTCTATCTCTGTGTGAGCTTCAGTTCGATAAGCAATCCAATCTATAACCTGCAAATGCGTACAAGATATATTTGTCAACAACACATGTTGAGTGAGTGGATTCACCAGTTTTGACACAAACAAAATGATAATATATAATGATATAAATAATAGATTAAAAATAAGCAAAACTGTTATCTGTGAGTATAAACAATGAAATTGTGAGCAAGTAATGAGTGTCGGTGAAACCATTGCCAATGCGAATCGGGCTCCGGCCACTACGACGGTCGTATGATTATACTATGTGGATGAGATACCAACCAACCATAAAAACAGTTAACACATAAATATATAACAAATACCAAGTAGTCATTCAATTGATACACAACACAAAGATCACAGTTTGCATTTGAGAAATAATAGTGTAAGTAATTTGATAGTCGGTACGCAAATGTCCCTAAAAAGGTTTAAAAAAATAAGTAAAAAGGGGAGTCAATACTCACCTGATCAGAGGAACGAAAAATAAGTGATGATGTGAGAGAGATAACCCTTCAGGATAAACCGTCAATGATTCCTATAACGATGTCAGATTGATGGAGGACGACGAGTTGCAGCGGCGGTCGTAGAAGAGACGAAAACAAGGTCTTACAGATTCATAAAACGTAATTAACCATAGGGTTAAGATCTGCGACGTCAAGATAATGGTGTACCCAGGTTTAATTGAAATATTATGATGTGTATATTGTAATTCAAGAACACGATATAAGACGGTCTATAACTAAGTTAAGTCATATAATAAAGATTACAATTTCCAAATTAATCATGTCAGTAAGGTTCGTTTTTGGTATATGGATGAGTTGCCAGAATCAATTATGTTTTTAAAACAAGGATTATGGTACAAGAAATCTAAACGGGTTAAGGGATTTTTTTGATCTTAAATGGGTTTGGGCCAATAAAACGGGTATGGAGTGATAAGATATAATATTATAATAATATTTTTTTCCAGATTTTGCAATATAGTCTTTAAACTACTTAGATGGAAACAAAATAGGGTTAAAGTATAATGCAGGGTTAAAAACGTATAACCTTGAAAGTTGTTTTACCTAAAATAAATAAATAATTATACAAATAATTAAACAACCCAATAAACGCGATAATTTTTATTGATAGAATTTCCCAAACATAAAACGGGTCGGGTAATAGTTAATAAAATAATAATATAAAATTCGAGTTGTTACAGTTTTCCATACTTTAGGGAATTTCGTCCCGAAATTAAAGGATACTATAACAACATCATCAAATTTTGAGGAAAATAAAATATTAAATATAAGTTTTAAAAATTTATCATAGCATAGAACCTTGAATTGTCAAAACAACGCTCCAAATGATAATCCAATGAGGACACTTATATATAAGATGTACCAGCGGCGTATCCACCATGTCCTTATCATCTTTACATTTGTATCGTTATCCAAAATACTTTCGATTCTATATTATGACACGCAGTTGTACACTTTATGATTTTCATGCGAGGATGTTGGTAATTATGTTCCGGACCATAATTATCTCGATCGTCGGATGGTCCACATAACTCATCCCATCGCGTTGGTTACAAATTATATTGAAAAACATAACATTGTGAGGAAAGTTATTAATTTATTATAAATATGAGGAAAGTGTTAAAATATTATAAGACCACTTGGGAGTTGATTTATTATAAGTGTAAAATCAGAAGATTATACAAAATATTTCTAATAACACAATTTAGGTGAACTTTCAAGTTTGATTAATGTAATTAGTAAAAATTCTAAAGTAACTTAAAAGTTAAGAGAAACAGAAACATTGAAGTTGGGATAGATGATGCATCAACAAGATCGATTGTGAAGAATGAGAGTGGGGATGCGAGCCAACTAACAAATTTATGTGAACTTACCAAATAAGACAACAAACCAAAATTCTATGATTGCAATGATAACATCATCAAAAGTTTATGAGGAATTAATTGATAATTGTAGTCGAATAATAACTTGTGAAATTTTTAAATATTGCAACATTCGATGTAGAATTCACAAGATCGAGTGTACAAATTTGAACAATATTAAACGAAGACTTTGAGGGATCCGTTTAGTTAAATGAGAAACTCATGAAATTTAAAGAGAACGTTATACAACATTGAAATATCGCAATTGTGTATTTAAGATGAGGTAAATTAAAATATTAAAGTACTGGTAGTAGTAATTGAGAATGCAAAAATATTAATGCAAAAATTTATGTATACAAATAAACTGTAAATAGATGAAATTGGAAAGCGGATATTCACGAATCACCGAGATAGTCCTATTCCAATTAAATCTTTAAAATTAGATATAGTATAAAGTGGGTCATTGGAATATCCCCAAATTACAAGGGATTTTACTATCTCCATAAAATCGTTAAAATTAAAATAAAGAAGTTGCAATATTCATAGTTTATCATGAAAGATTAAATAAATAATGAATATTAAAGTAATAATGAAAAATAGAGACGAGTTGAGAAATAATATAATTAAATAGAAGAAAAAACGGAGCTGGAAATGCATGAACCACCATGACTATTCCAACAACAACTGAAGAAATCATCGAAACATTTTAAATTCCCAAAATGTATTAAAAATTGAAGTAAGGAGCTGAAATATCTATGAACCACCGTGCGATTCCAACTAAATAACTAAATCTAACAAGAATGAAAATGGATTGTTGAGGTACCCATGAACCACCGCAGGTTTTCGACAACAATCGTGCAAATGTCATTAGATAAAATGGATCACCATGGGAATTCAATGAAATTCATGTTTTAATAGTGAAAATTAACTTAAATAATGGAAAATAAAATTCCATAGCGGAAATAATTTTGTTTAAAAAATGACAAGTTCAATTAATATTAGAACTACAACAATTCAATTTCAACAATGAAAATTTATAAGATGAAAGGTAAATTGTAATGCATGAGATCAACAAATACACGACGTACAAAAATGTTAAAAATCAAAGTTGAGAGTCGAAATTGACCATTTTTCAATAATTTAATAAGCAAACAAGGTAAATGAGAAAAGACAAATTGAATAATATGGTCAACTAATAACTGACTGTCGAAATTGTGTCTTTTATAATTAAAAATTTGTTACGATTGATGAGAATCTAAATATTTTGATTAGTTGACGAAATGTTAATGAACCAAATCCTATAACTTTAATTAAGTAAAACCAAACGTATAGATAAGTACGGTAATCAACGATATTGGTCTTTGGAAAGATAAAATAAATTTTATTGTATGCAGAAATATTTAAGATGATGGATTATTCAGATTGGGTATGTTCCAATATAACTAATTTAGACAAAGAGTTGTTTAAGGTATAATTGAAGACAAACACGGTTAGATGAAAATGAAGAAGACCGTGAAGATCTCCTTTGAGAAAACTTAACTACAATTGATTTGATTTATCTAATTAAAAGCACCTTGGTTAATTGAGTATATAAAGACTTAAATATTTTATGATTTGAGACACCTCGATAGGTTTACAAAATCGAGTTTTGACTAAGGTAGGCTTGATAAACTTAAGTCTCGCGGGTCTAGAATCAAATAAGCGAGAACAACCTTGTTACATGAAGATAGCCTAAAAGGCATAGAGTTGGTAGGTTTGAATTAAAGGGACATGGGTATTGGGGTATGGTGCAGGTATAATTTGAACTCGGCGTGCACGAATGAATAGGGAGCATACGTTGCGTATATGATTAGGGTTTCCATAAATGTAGGAATCACGGGTAGCAGGTGTATAAGATTGAGTTGTTGGCATAGACCGTTGCGGGGCGTCTTGTGTAGTAGGCGGTGTAAGGTAAGTATTAGCAGGATAGTCTTAACAGTTATAGTGTGTAAGAATGATATAATGCTAAATGTTTATGTTTCTCGTGTATAGTTTATTTAATATTTTAAGAGTTTATGTTCGTTTTTAGTCAAGATTTGTATACTACTAACACTTTTATGTTTTGTAGGCAATGGAAGTTGATCGTGATCAAAAAAGGCGAAAAACGAGTCAAAAAGAGCCAAAACAGAGATCCGGAACGCGTCAAGAAGGAACCAGACAGAGAACCGGTCAGACCGGGCCGGTCTGACAGGCCCCCTTATTATGACACGCCGCGCCGCGTGGCCAGGTACCCATACCCTGGTCGCGTGGCGCCCTGTCACACCCGGCCCTGAACGGCGGAAACAGCCGGGCGCGCACGAGTGGGGATTGATAATTAAGCACGGGCCATTGCAAACATTCAAAGTAAGATTTTCATTGCGCATGAAATGTTTAATACAAATACATTACATTGTTTAAAAATTACATAAAAAAACATCCAAGTATAAAAACTGTTGAAGATTTCCACGCCATATCCCCTTGCGCGGCGGGAACAACCACGCGCATCGAAGGGATAGAACTAAAATCTTCCAAAAAGCTAGTTTTAGATGTTCAGCGTGAGGTGCTCTAAGTGTGACTCCATGCGCTACCTAGTTATCTCCTGAAAGACACGTAAAAACATTTGAATCAGTATAAACTGAGTGAGTTCACAAGTTTTAGTAACTTGATAAATCGCATTGCATCATAGTCTTGATAAAAATCATATTGGAACACATTTCTGATTTCATGTCTAAACATATACTTGATAATCCGTATGAAAACATAGATCTGACACATATTTCTGATAAAAATCGTTCCGCGGGCTACGCGCGAACATTACTGGGAACCGTGCTCGTCTGTGTAAGTGGCGCTGCCACTACGAGCGAAATAAGTAATACCGTCCCGCGGGTTACGCGCGAACGTTTCTAGAAAACGTACTCGTCCATGCAAAGTGGCGCTGCCACTACGAGCTAAATAATGTAATGCCGTCCCGCGGGTTACGCGTGGACATTTCTGAAAAACCGTGCTCGTCTATGCAAAGAGGCGCTGCCCCTACGAGCTAATCAATAATTCCGTCCCGCGGGTTACGCGAGGACGTTGTGCCGGAAAACAAGGCGCTCGTCCATGCAAAGAGGCGCGACCCCTACGAGCGGGCTCAAACCCATAGTACTGCCCCATGACCATACTAGGCACTCGTCCATGCAAAGAGGTGCGACCCCTACGAGTGGGTGGATCAAACCAGCAGTCCCTACCCTTCGAGTTCCAATGGTAAAGTGATCACTTACTCGAATTCTAGCGCACATACATCGAAAACCATAGATAACCGTTCGCATTGCTCATCATGAAACATAATTTAAACACATAATCGCTTGCATAGTTTGTAAGTATACCATGATAAAACATTATTTAAGTACGTGTCCCTCGCCCCGAAAACAGTTTAAAAGTAGTGAAAACAGTGAAAATAGGGGCTGTGAGACTCACCTGTGGTTCTTGTTAAGGGATTAATCGAGATTCGGGTTTTCTTGGTGTTGGACTCGGAATTGAAGGTCTAGAATACGATTAAATAACAAGAAGTATATATATTAAGATCAAGAAATAGGAGAATATAAGGGTTGGAAAGTAGATCTCAAGGTTATATTCTCGGCTTACCTAGTAACAGGATCGGAAATGAAAACAACGGATGCTTGGGAGATGATTAGTGCAAGTTTGCAGTTCTTAAGAGAGAAGTTTGAAGTGTGTTTTGGGTGATAATTTAGGTTACATATTTATAGGCAAACTCAAGGGAACACAATCCCTTGCTTTAGGGGATTGTAATCTTTTCATATCTAGGTGTAATGATGATAAAGTATGGAAATTATTATTATTTATTTAAAAGTGGAGTAGTGGATAAAAGATTTTGATTTGATTTGGACAGGACATGCAGGTCTGTGGTTGGTGGGAGTAGGGTGGCTGACAGTTGACTTTTCATGTTACAGTGTGCTTTTTCAGGCACTTTTGTCAGTGTACAGTAAAAAGTGGAAAATCTCTGAAACACGCTACTGTTTCCTTTTGGGCGGGAGTAATCTCCTTACATCCGGAGAATAGACTAAGTGTTCTGCGCGTATTACTTTGTGCGCATAGCTTTCTGCGTGAAGGACATTTCTTTGCTGCGGGTAGGTGCGTAACCTTCTCGCAGTCAGGGACATTGAGTTTCATTTGTAGATTCTCCAGGTGGTCTTGGTATTTCAACATAGTGATCAGTTATGTTGAAGTCAATTCCATCTTGGAGCTTCAGACAAACTAGCTCTCAATGTTCCCGCCATGCGGGGAGGTTAGTTCCCTTTCCGCACGCGCATAAACGATTTGGGATGCACCCGCCTTAGCATCATGCGGGACGGTCAACCCATCATAAAGTTAAGTTACATGAACACATAAAGCCAAAACACTCGCGCATGGCGCATATAACATATGCCCACGCTGGTTCTTATCATGGCGCGCTCGCGCAGGGTGCACATAACAAATACCCGCGCCGATTCTAACATAGCGCGCTCGCGCAGGGCGCACATAACATGCCCGCGCTGACTAACATAGCGCGATCGCGCAGGGCGCACATAACAAATGCACGCGCTGATTCTAATATGGCGCGCTCGCGCAAGGCGCATATAACATAATTACCTAATATTTAGGTTGATTACTTGGTTTAAGGGATTGGGACTTTACCGGGTGTCACACGCCCAGAGGGACCTGATGGGATTTTCATTTCGTTTTTGTTACATATTGGGCCTTGTTTTCGGTATAAAAACATATTTAACTTAAACCTGACAATACCCTGTTGCCACCAGGCGAATTTGGAGTTTTAGAGAGCATATTTTCGAGTCTTGTGGTGATTTTGAAGGCACGAGAACAGCCGGTGAAGAGTTACACGTTCGCGATTGAAGATTACGGGTTCTATCATCTCTGATTTCCCGTTCTTTATATTTTTCACCATGTGTTTCAGTTTTATTTGTTTTGTTTGATTTAGACTATATGATGCTAGGCTAAACCTCATAACCTACCTAGGTCGTGATGAACCTTTGTTCGGTTTGATTTTGTTTGGGATTTTGTTCGTTATGGATTTTATGTTTTAAGTAAATTGTTGAGTTTGAATTAATTGATGCGAATGATTGCTTGGTTTTGTTTACTTGAATTTATTGTTTCACATTGCCCTTGTTGATTGTTTCATAGGATAGGGTTTTGTTAGGTCATTTACTGTGTGTTCTTGACTAGTTTGTGATTGATATCGATAAAAATCATAAAAACAATAAAATCAATTTAATAAATTAAAGTGAGTTGCTAGCCTAAAAAGCTGTAAGGTGATAGGTTATTGATAGATCTTTGTTGGTCAGGATTGCTAGATTTAGTTCTTCGTAAGGAGTTCGTCTAGGTTTGATTGTCATCTTAGTCTATTAAGTCAATTGAGTCTGCTTTGCTATCTTTGATTTCCGCGCTGTAAGGTAGGATTTCGTCATAAAGATTCTTAAACATAAATTATTAAATAACCGTAAGGAAGTTTAATTCATAAAACTGGTGAGTCTTAAATTATTAAATACCCGTATCTTGGAGGTGGGTCGCGGTAACCCATCATTACAATGTCGTAGTGGTTCTTCGGGTTTGGATACGGAGACGTCGTCACATCGGAGGGATAATTGAAGAATGCGTCGGCAGCTTCATTCTGTTCACGGATTTCATTCGCCTATTTTTCAATGGACGAAATCTCGCCTTGGTAAGGTGGGAAACTTGATGATGCCTTACCCTTGAGTTCATGGAGGAATTGCATACACGGGTCAACAGATCCCTAGCTCGGAGTTGAGTGTTGCTCCTCCATTGGTGTGGTTACTTCATTCAGATTGTCCGGATGTTCCTCCTCAGAATCAGTTCTTTCTTCTAGTTCCTCTTCTGGTTCTAGTTCCTCTTCGGTCATTGCCGGCATGTGAATCTTCTTGTATGGCATTGTCACCCTCATCTTCAGTTTGTGGGATGGTCCTGCTTTGTTGATGTGAGAATTAGCAGTATCCATGGTTGATGTGCCGATATGCCACCTTCGTTGGTCGGAATGACACTGCATCCAGTCGGATGATAAAGAAGACTTTGGTTCCTCCTTGATTGGGATATTTAAGAGGAAAGCATACGAAGGGTGTGGGTTTGGTAAATATCCGGTCGGGTAGTATTGTGGCTCTTCGAATGGTTGGTAAGTTGGTATCTCGGATGGTTGATACATCGGTAGACTTGTGGGATGATAACTTGAATGTCTCGGTGCTTGGTACACTTCATGTGGGGTGTTGTCTAGGTGGTAGATTGGACTTGGGTTGGGGTTTTGATTGTGTTCCTCGTTGGAGAATGATTCAAAGTAATCCTTGCTCATGATTCCTTGTGGAAATTTATAATACTTCCTTGCTCTTCTTACTTCATTATCATAGTACTTCATTAGATTCTCGTATGACATCTTTGATAGGTGGTTTAGATCGAAGAGAGGGAAAGAATAGGTCACCAACCAATCTTATCCCTATTCAAATAAACAAATAATTATTTCCTATGCTTGGATCTAAGCTTGGGTATTATTTTATAATACCCAATTCGCTAAGATCGATGGCTCTGATACCTACCTGTCACACCCCCTTTTCGGGCCTAGGAGTGTGAACCATAGTTGGTACCATAATTGTAAATAAATCAGAGTTACGGGTTTAAGCGGAAGACTTTATAAAAACAAAGGATCGTTATTAAAATATTTACAATACAAAAGACGAGACGAAAGTCTCGTTTTACTTGTTTATATGTTTTACAAAACCACCATATTTTATATTTACACAAAATTATCCGAGCCATCGGATTCTTGAGCTTCTTCGTCTTGCAAGCTCTATTCGTGATTACCTGCAAAATGTAAATAAAATACGTCAGCAACGAATGCTGGTGAATATGCTGACGCTAAAAATATTTTCTTTACTTAATCATTCATCGAGACCACGTAAGTCTCGGCCCATCTTGGCTTAGGAATAATCAAGTTAAATCAATCATCATAAACTCGAGTCTCTGCACTAGGTCACCTCAGCGAAACACCGCAGCGTTTATGACATAACTTAGGTACCATAAATATACACATGGCCATTCCCCACTCGGACGTAACTTAGGTCCGGCCCATCGTGGCTGGAGGTCGTGACCAAGTGTGGTGCGATGTGCCCACCGCGTTCCACATATGTAAGGATCCAGACAAACGTATACCATAGCCTGAGGGCTGGCTTATACTCTTATTTATAATGTTTTTAGAGACACGTAGCCTCATGTAAAGTTTTACACATAACACGTTTGTTTGTTTGAAAACAAGTTTGTAAAAGTGGGGCGTATTCACCTTTTGATAGGGATCGGTTTCCAACACCGTCCGTGAGTTCTCTTCTTGCTATCTCGCACCTATAGTACGAGTATACCCTTTGTTAGTTGGATACACAATACGGCTTAAGACCTTTAGTCTTATTTATCTCGATGAACCTTTAGTTCATTATCTCATTTTACTTTAAAACCTTTAGTTGAAAAGTAATATTAATAAACCTTGAGTTTATAAAACCCGACGTTTCTTCTTCATTAAGAAACGTATTTCTTTTATTACTTAAGCATATTCATAATACTTAAATAATATATTTATAACAAAGAATAATTATATACTTATATATATTCACATATATATTTTCATCTTTCTTTTCTTTATTTTCTTTGTTATACATTTTCTCTCTTTTATAATCATCGAGTATAATTCCGACTTAAGGCATTAAGCCGTTATAATATTTAATTATTATTTTGGCCGGACATTATGCCTACCTTGCTTGGATTAATAATATCCCTCACACTCAGGCAGCATTTCGACGCTACTCGCTTTTTAACGTTCACTTGATCAACACTCCTTTCCACACTTGGCACGTTTCTCGAGACACCTTTGGCACGCACTTCGAGGAAATCGCCGGGTCATCGGACAACACTTCCTTCTTGCTCAGGATATCGGGGAGTGGCACGGAAATCGAGGTAACGGGGTACGTTTTTCGAGACGGATCGTGGGCACGCTTTACGAGGTAGTGAGAGAGTATGTGTGTGAAAATTTGGTGTGCTTGGATCAAACCCGGAGCTGCCTATTTATAGGCTGAAATCGGACCCCATCGCGGTACGCGATGGGCTCCCTGGCTCCCCCATCCCGTATCGCGATATAGGGCTGTCGAGTCAGCGCGTAGACCTGCCACGTGTCGACACGTGGTAGGCGCCGCCACACGTGGTGACACGTGGCCGCAGGCGTTGCAACCGTGTGCCACGTGGAACACGTGTCAATGTGTGTCAGACACCCCATTGCGGTACGCGATGGGTGTCTTTCTTGACCCTGTCGTGTAGCGCGATGGGTTAATAAAACAGGTTTTACATTTTAGTCCCTGGAGTTTGGAAATTGGCAGAATTGGTCCCTTGACTTTGGAAACTTGACATTTTTTGCCCGAATTTTACGTGATGTTACAACATCCTTAGCGAACTAGACTAATACATTAACGAACTACAAGCTATTATAATTGTTTATTACATTAAAAAAACAACAAATACGTTAACGATAATTACAAAGACTCAAGACGCAAAACTGTGCACTAACAGACACCCCTCGTCTTGAGCTCTTTGTCTTTGTCTTCACTTGAAACGCTTGGACTGCCAGTCTCTGCAACTATGTATTCCATTTTCATGACAAACACGCACAACGCGCTGGAATTACATAGCCAGGTCATAGTCTTCATCGCGCTCAAACAGAATCTTGTTCTTGTACAGCACGTCATTGTCGGTCTCAGATAAATTAACTAACCACATCGGGTCGATTATCTTGATAAGCTTAGTCTTCAGTCCTTTACCAAGCACAATGACAGCCTCGCCAGTACGATTGTCGTAGTACGAGCAGTCAAACGAGAGATGCATGTGTTGGTGCATCGTCTTCACAGGCACCCGCTTCATCGTCTTTGGCGGCTTTACCTTAAGAACAAGTTTCCTCCAGCCAGTCCTTGGATCAATCTCGTCAATACGTTTACGTCTCGGGACCTGGGGCTTGAAGAACTTGAAGCCATGATTGACCTCGAACAGTAAGTGCTGATGAAACCACTCAGCTGTCTGGTAACCACCACGATTGATAAATGGACGACGCGCGAGGGTACGTACATCCCAACGCGGTAGTGTAAGAACGTCCATTATCTTTTCGTAGTACTGGATTCCCTTTTCCCATTTAACTATACATACTTTAAGCTCAGAATCATATAGCCACGAGACGATATCACCATGTACCTTGGATACGGTCTTGAAGAAGGTCACTTGGTTTGCTTTGGCCCAAGCTTCGGCTACGTCTTTCCGTTCTTGATCTACATACCGATACGCCTTGATAATCTTACCCGTCGCTTTGTAGCTGAACCACTTGGCAATGTCGGCATCAGTTGGGTTCTCAATCGAGTTGAAATGAGTGTCCACAACCTTTTTACCCTTTGACGTCTTTTCCAGATCCTCCTCAGCCGCCTTAAACATTTGCTCATCGAATACCGGAGCACCTTGATCAACATTTGTGTGTTGAAACAAGTCAGGGTACTCCTCAGCAGTAACGTCTTCCATCTCAACATCCTCATCTTCATATATAAAATCCGTATTCATTTGAATAGACGGATCATATGTTATACCTTCTTCATTAACTACCTCAATGTCAGGCTCAGTCTCTAACACAGTCAATTGTTCATCATTTAACCCTAGCAGTATGGAAATCTGCTCTCGTGTCAGAGACCTATCAACGAACTCACCAACCTCGATCTCATCCCTGTTCACCACACTTCTAACCACCCCCGATCCATCCACAAATATCACAGTGTTGGCTTCAATCATTTCAATTAGTTTAACGGCGGTTGTATCTTGATACACAACAACCTGTTTACCTGAGTCATCCCCGCCACTTGTACCAGCACCGGAAGATGAGCCGTGCGCTTGTTTAGGCTCACCTCCTGCACCAGATTCGTCAGGATCTTCATCATTATTCTTGAGTTTCTTTAAGGCATCCTCTTTGCAAGTCAATTGCAAGATTAGATCCTCTTGTTCCTTCATTTTCACCCCCTGAGACTCAACAATCGCACGTAGCGCTTTAGTCTCCTTCTGATAAAATGAGATATAACTCATCATCCATCTTTGATTCTCCATAAGACGTTATTGATTCTGACGGTCAGCAGCCATTTGATTTTCATATAGATGAAGCAGATTTAACAGCATCTCTGTCTGACGGTTCGGTGGAAAGTTGTACAGTGATGGATGAACTGGTTGGATTGGCCCCTGAGGCCGAGTAATTCTCAGAAAAGAGACATCACTAAGAGGAGGAGGCCTCATGGACGGTGTTGGGGGGACAGTAGACGATGTAACAGGAGGACTTGGTATTTCAGATAAAGCCATCTGTGGACTCAAACCAAGCCTTTCATGAGACACCATCGTCGTTGTTAATTATATTTGCTTTATTATATTTTTGGGTGATCAACAACTATAAGGCTTGAGTATGACCGGTTATTACATTTCTGCCATCTTCACCGAGACTTTTTGCTAGAGACTAACACCTCTTTCAATTTGGCTTTTCTTTAGGTTTATATCACTTACTTTACTCTAACAGCTTGTTTAAGACCTATCAAAGCACCAATGATTAAGCACTCAGTCTTTTAAGCTTATTTCTTTCTGGATTTGGGGTCAAATAATCAATGTACTATCATTTTCTCTTTTTGCTTCAAAAACTCAAAATTTTGAGGAGCATAAAACAAAATGAATTTAATTGCCCCAGTTAATTTAAGTTCATAAATTAATGGCTATCCTATCCATCTACAAGTAGATAACATGACCAATACATGCAAGCATGCTTCACAAACTTAATTAACTGATATAATTCTCAACTAAAATAAAATAGAAACCTTAATGAACGCCCCCAAATACTTTCCATTTGTCAGGTGAATGGCTAACCCGAATATTTACGAGAAATTATCAGTTGCAAACATATACAAGTATATGTCCTTCAAAATAGAAGCAAATGACATAATTTTCAGCGAACATAAGCAAAAATTTTTTTGGTTTTTCTCTTTACAAACTTAAAAACACAATCTTTTTGTCTTTTCGGATTTTTCTTTATAAACAAAAAATTTCACATTCTTTTTGGATTTTTCAAAAATTTCTTGTACAAACAGAAATCACAATCTTTTTGGTATTTTCTAATTTTAAAATGTTTTTGGTTTTTCAAATATTAAAATAAAACAAGAAAGAACACAATATTTTTGATTTTTCAAAATTTTCTAATGTTTTTGGGTTTTACTATACAAACAAAAAGCACAATGTTTTTGTATTTTTCTAAGATTCACCCCCTAAAACCTAAAAACAAAGTAAAATTGAAACTAAAACAGATTAAAATAAAAAATAATTATCCTAATGTTAGGATCTCAGCAAGGGTCTTCAATCCGTTTAAACCAAGCAGAAAGTGAAAACGTGTTTTATCAAAGGCTTTGGTAAATAGATCGGCTTTCTGAAAATCAGTATGTACTTTCTCAAGGTCAATTAATTTCTTTTCATAACAATCCTGTATAAAATGATATCGAATTTTGATATATTTTGTTTTAGAATGTTGTACGGGATTCTTGGTGATACTAATAGCAGCAGAATTATCAATCAAGATGGGAGTAGTAAGAAACTTCAAACCGTAGTCGCGAAGATGTTGTTGTATCCACAAAACCTAGGAACAACAACTTGAGGCTGCAACATACTTAGCTTCAGCGGTTGAAGTGGAGACCGTTGTGTGACACTCGTCAATTTCAGGTTAACTCCGTTAACTCAAACTCCGTCAATTCAAACTTAAGATCACTGGATCTATAACGCACATCTCATTACATTTAAAATAAGGTTTTAAATGACGCTTGACAATTACTACATGTGTAGTCTTTCGGGATTGCACCGAAACGCAAGCGAGTTGACGCAAACAATTGGTGAATAAACGAAAAACGTCACAACAATAATTATGTGATAATTATGTGTTAGACTTATGTGTTATGTGATAACATTGTATGAAACGTTAACTCAAGATGCAAACAAGTCAATTTAAGCTAGAAAAGTAATTAGTAGAAGTTGAGGGACCTAGATGTAACATGTTATTATAAATAATAATATTAACCTAAACCCTAACACTCCCTCTCTCTCTCTCTAACCGACGGTCAGCCCCCCCTCCCCTCTCTTTGCGATCGGCAGCCACACACACACACATATCATACCCGTTTTGATCTCATTCTTCATAATCGGAGCATCCTACACTCGTTTCTAAGCACCTCTCACGTTTCTCTTGGTTATTCCTTCGTTTTTAAGGTATAAATATGAAACCCTAACTATTGAATATCATGTATTAAGTGTTCTTATGATTGATTATTGATAGAGGATGATTGATTATGTGTTGGCTGTTAATATTGATGATCATAGGTGATTTTGAACGGTGAAAGATTGATGAATCATTGATTGTTTGTAAACCCTAGAGGGTTACTACTGATTTATATGATTAATTATGTGTATTACATGTTTTGAGTTATGTCGTACGCTTAGGATGCATGTTAGATGATTGTTTATGTTTGCTGAGTTTTGACAGCAGTGATTGTTAAACTTGAACGATGTGTAACTTGTTGAATATAAAAGCAAACTGAGCTAATTATGAGTCTACAAGGTATTACTCTGAGTCTAGTTTTCAGAAAGTCCAACCACGCCTAATTTGGAGGTGTTTTGGTTGTTAAAACGATTTAAATATGATTAAAGGTCAAAACTGGTACTGGACAGATTGTAAGTTATGTTTAGACAACTGTAAATAATTGTTAATATGGAAATTGGTTGAGGTTGTTAACACTACAGGGTGATATTTTGAGTCTAGTTTCTATAAAGTCCAAGTTTGTAATTTTTGGACGAGTAAAAGTTAATCTTTATGATTTTACAAAACTGAAGTGCAAATCTGAATTGTGAGACCTGCTGTTAAGTTTTTTTATAAATATCATACCTCATGAACTACGAGACCAAATGGGTTGGTTCCACTTCTGGAAGTTAACATGTTGAGTTAAGAACCTAACCCAATTGGTCTTGCATTAATTGGATTTTTCATTTAACGAGAATAACAAATAACATTCTGTTACGCATGAATTTGACTGCTGTGAGTTTGTTGTAATGTTTTGATCATTATGAGTAAACTATGTAGAATAAAAATACAATAAAATATGTTCTGAAAACCTAACTCATGTATGCTTTTGTGACGATTTTTGGTGAATTAATTGAGATGCTATGACCTGTTGAATAGAGTAATCTTCCAAGTAGAATTCTGTCTTGATGAAACTAGCTGCTGAACTTGGTGAAAATACATGAAACGTACTAATTGCTAGATAATTGTTATGTTTTGACCAATTTGCCCTTGCGGGGAATAATTGCTAGTAATGTACATTATTAATACTTGACACGCAAATAATTGTTCACACATGTAATGTATCACTAATGTGCTTGTTGAGACACACACGATTCACAAACGAAACACGAAACGTATCTTGTGCATAGGTATTATGTGCCGAGTCTAGAGACTCGATAATAGTTCCGACACTTAGAAAATCTCCTTGTTGTTTTAGAACGCTAGTGAGAGTTTTCTGTGACGCGCATCACTTGGGTGACTTGTTTTTGGAATTCTTCGCAAACAGTGAGTTTCACTTTCCCCTTTTAAACTCTTTAAAGGCTTTTCACTTGGGGGAGATAACATACTCCGAAAACGCTTTTAGATTTTGTTAGTAGATTATATATCACTTGTAAAGGCTAAGTGGCAAACGAAACAATTGAAGTCCTACACATCGAACCGTTTAGTATTGGAAAATAGCGAGTCACTGTTGAGTAGTACTACTGGGTTTGACAAACCCCACCCAACGCTAAGCTCGACTGGAGGTCGAGTGGGTGTAATTTTGGCTAACACATTACCATGGTCGGGATAGACCTGGTGGCAAGGCACATGATAAACAGTCAGCTTCGGTGTCGAACACTTAGTAATACTTGTTGTATAGGCTAGCTACCTATCGATATATAATTGATTTAACACTATCTGGTAAACGCAAAACGCTAAACGCAAAACGCTAAACGCTTTGTTTTATATAAACTTGTGAACTCACCAACCTCGTGTTGACAATTTTAGTATGTTATTCTCAGGTAGCCGAGGCGGGCGCGCGGTTTAGGAGCATGCATTGTTTTGAACACTATTGATTATGCAAACTTGTTTTAAACTGTTACTATGTGGGTTTTAAGTCGTCCTGTGTGGCGCAACACTTGGTCTATGTTTTTAAGCTTCCGCACTTATTTTCAGTTAATGTTTTTATGGTTTGATTATAAGTAATGATTCTGATCCTGTTAGTTCACACCCTCTGACGGTAAAACTCTGTTAGTGGATTTTGAGGGTGTGACACGTTGTCTGCTTCTTACACTGCCAGGAAACAAGCCGACTTCCTAATAATTGACATCCCGCTGTAGTAGACTTGAAATTGATCTTGCATCCTCCATAGTCTGAGTCTGAATAAGCGGTAAGATCGAAAGTATCATCTTTGGGGTACCATAACCCGATGTCAGGATTTCCCCTTAGATATTGTAGAATACGCTTGACCGCTGCCAGGTGAGTCACTCGGGGACTAGCTTGGTACCTAGTACATAAACAAACATCAAACATTATGTCGGGTCGAGAAGCAGTTAAATACATTAAAGAACCAATCATAGTACGATAGAGGGTCGGATCAACGGTATCCTCCAACTCATCCGGTGATAAATTGTGACCCACGGGAAGAGGAGTATAAGGGATTTTTCCGGCAGTAATCTTGAATCGGCTCAATACATCGTTCACATATTTGTCTGATGTATGAAGATTCCCTTCGCAGACTGATGAACCTGCAACCCTAAAAAGAAATTCATCTCTCTCATCGAACTCATCTCGAACTTGGTTTGCATAGACTTCTTGAACTCCTTACACAACGTGTCGTTTGTATACCCAAAGATTATGTCATCAACATAAATCTGAACGAGTAGAAGATCATCACCAATATTTTTATAAAACAAAGTGCAGTCGACAGTTCCACGTTTGAAACCATTAACCGTCAGATGGTCGGCGAGCGTGCCATACCAAGCTCTTGGGGCTTGATGTAGATCATATAATGCCTTGTTTAATCGGTAAACACGGTCAGGATAATCAGGATCTTCAAAACCTGGAGGCTGTAAAACAAACACTTCCTCATGAATTTCACCATTGAAAAAGCACTTTTGACATCCATTTGATATACTTTAATGTTCTTGTAAGCAGCATACGCCAGAAAGATTCGAATCGACTCTAATCTTGCAACTGGAGCATATACTTCAGTGTAGTCAATACCCTCTTGCTGATGAAAACCTTGCACAACTAATCGTGCTTTGTTTCTCACAATTACCCCACGATCATCTTTCTTATATTTGTATACCCACTTAGTCGGAATCGCTTTCTTGACTCTAGCAGGTTTGTCGATAAGATCACAAACACCTAAACGTGCAAATTGCTGTAATTCTTCTTGCATGGCTTCTACCCAAGAAGGATCTTGAAGTGCCACACGAGGAGTCGTTGGCTCAACTTGAGATAGAAAACAAGTGAATTTAGCAAGATTTACAATCCCAGACGAGTGTAAGTCAGCATAAGCACATAAGACATTATTTTCACTTGAAGAAGCAACTTGATGTCGTGTTTGAACTCCCATATCAAGGTCTCCAATAATGTTTTCTTGTGGATGATAATTATGAATCCTGAGAGTAGGATTCTCAGGAACAACAACATTTTCAAATAAATTAGTGTAATGTTCACCCAATTCAGGAGATAAAACATCACTGTCAAGTTCAATAACTTTATCCACAACTGCATTATCATCAGATGAAGTAGAAGCATTATCATAATGAATAGGAGACTTATTATTAGGTTCTTCAGTTGGAGCAATAATTGGAGCTTCAACATCATTTGAACTTGCAAATCTTGGAATTTCCCAATGTTCTTCAAAATAAGCACGAACTAAATCTTCATCTGGATGATCAGTTGTTGGTGTAAAAGAATTAAATAAGCCATCATAGTCAAACATCCAGTCGGGACCTTTTCCTTGAGAAGGTGTAGTGTACTTTTTATAGTCCACATGGTACCATTCTTCAACACAACCGGACGTAAAGTTAAACACTCTTTTCTTAGGTGACGCATACCCAAGAAATAACCCTCAATGGCTTTTTCATCAAACTTTCCCACATCCTTTTTCAACATAGTACAAGGACACCCAAATGGTTCCAAGTACTTTAAATTAGGTTTATGATTATTCAATAATTCATAACTGGTCTTCTTGAGTCTTTTAACAGTTAGAAATCGATTGAGTGTATAACAGGCAGTATTTACCACCTCATTCAAAAACTGGAAAGGAAGCTTTGAATCAGCAAGCATCGTTCTAGCAGCTTTAATCAATGTTCTATTACCGTTCTGTTGTGGTACATATGGGGCACTGTATTCTCGATGAATTCCTTTTTGGACACAAAAGAAATCTAATACAGTATTTTTAAATTCAGTACCATTGTCACTTCGAATTCTCCTCACTTTCTGTTTGTATAGTGATTCGATCTTAGTGATTAAGTTTTGAACAAGACCCGGTGTATGATCTTTTGAGCTCATAAACAGGACCCATGAATATCGTGAATAATCATCTGTAACTACTAAGCAATACCAATCTCCAGAAATACTCGCACGATTCACTGGACCAAATAAATCCATATGAAGTCGTTCAAGCGGAGTCTCAATGGAATTTAATAACTTAGATGGGTGCGATTTCTTCTTCTGTTTGCCATTCTTGCAAGCAACACAGTGATCAGATAATTTAAATTCATTAACGACACACCCTCTACCAGATCATTTTCCATAAGGTAATTCATCTTTCGAACATGTATATGACCCGTTCTTCGATGCCAAAGAACTGAATCTTTCTCGGTTGCTTTCGAGACAAAACACGTTTCGATTGATGTAGATACTTTAGAATTCATATTCAAGACATAAATATCATTTGATCGAGGTGATCGCATGACAACCATGTCCTCGGGAATCACATAACCCGGTTTCAAAATCAGACACTCTTTATCTGTAAATACTGTAGTGTATTGCGTTTACTTAATAACCTAACTTGATGATTAAACTTGCGTTTGTTATTATCGTTGTTATGAGTATAAGTATTGGTAAAAGAATTGAATTTATTAACGAAGAAGTTAATGAGCAGGATTGAGTTGATTGTATTTATGTTTTGGAGATTGAGGTTATATTTTAGAGATCGCAAGAGCTATTTCTTTGACTAATCATGTGACCATGAGGTGGTTATAGAAAATAAATAATTGATGATATTTGATGTTGGAAAAACATTCTATGCTTAATAAATATGTGATTTAATAAGACGATTAGATAGTTGTGTATATTTCATGTGAGTTATTGCGTAAAACGAAACTTAAGTGTGTTATGTTGATGTTTATTCGTAACTTAAGGATAAATTAGAATCTAAATCGAAAATCAATGAGTTAATTTGACGAGTGAATGGGTTTTATCAAAGTTTGACTTGTTTTAACTAATTAAAATTTGAAGTTGAATACTTGAAATATGTTTAATAATTTATGTATATGATACCATAAGTATAAGATAGCCATTCGATTATTAGATTGTGCAATAATATTATTAATATAATAACGTGATAAGGTGAATAGGTGAAAGCCAATTCAATAATAGAGTGTGTTTTTTTGATTAACTCGTGATAACCGAGTCCTGATGAACGAATAATTTGTATCCGATCAAGGGAATAAAAATGTTTTGAGTGTAAGAATAGTTCGAATCAATAGCTCTTGATTCAAAATTGATGTAATAAGTTAATAATAGAATAATTAAATAATTAAATCAGATCATAAATCGTATCGTATAAAATCAAACAAATAAACAAATAACGAATTTTCTTCGATGTGTTGGGTTTCCTATGAGCTTTCCATGGCATTTTGTTTCCCAACTTATTAGGATACCAAAACCAAAACAAATGTGTTAGTTGGCCTCCCATGAGCGTTACATGGCAATTTTAATGGCCCGACTTAATTAACGAATCAACGAATCAATTGTCGGCCTATGAGCGTTATATGGCGATTTGAGCGACCAAACTAAGTAACGAATAAACGAACTCAAGCACAAGTAGCTGAAACATCTCATGTATCACCACAAATGATAATGTTCCAACAAAATATTGCAAATATAACAAATTGTGCAATGTACAGTTGGCGTGTCCATGGCGTCCCATGGTTTTACACCCGACTAGACATTTTAAAAACAATAAAACACAATAAACGGTGTAATCGTTTAGCCGATTACATTATATGCTTAAAGTGTCGGTCTCATGACAATTTCCACTATGGCGGGGAATCTTGTCACACTCTCTAGTTCTAAGTGAAAAAGAGCAAAAACAAAGCTAGGAAATTCTCAAGAAAATTTTCCGACAATAAAAGGCAATTTAATAAAATCAAATAGAAATATTTTAAGATTGAGATATAGCCTAAGAGTTATAAAAATATTTTGAGAATGAGACATAGTCTCGGAGTAATAAAATATGTTTAGAGTGAAGAAAAGCTTCGGAGTTGTGTGTGTGTGCATGACAAATAAAATAAACAATTAATTAAACAGTTAAATAAGTACTTAATCTAGAACGTAATTACGTAAGCTGTAAACAATCAAATAGAACATATTAGGTAAACAAATAAGCACGTATGGCGCTCCTGAGCATGTTAATAAGGCACCACTAACGACCTATCTTAAACATTCGGCTCTAATACCAATCTGTCACACCCCAACCTAAGGCGGAATGCCGGGGCGCGAACTAATTTTGTACAACTCACAAGGCACTATCATGCAATTATAAAGCGACAATATCTAATTAATTTATTTATTGTCAACGAACATTTAAGTACAACAAAAATAGAGAAAATTTCAAAGACAAAACCAACTATTCTTGTTTATGTTTAACATCGTAAGGTAATCTCTACGTGAGCTTCAGTTCGATAAGCAATCCAATCTATAACCTGCAAATGCGTACAAGATATATTTGTCAAGAACACATGTTGAGTGAGTAAATTCACCAGTTTTGACACAAACAAAATGATAATATATAATGATATAAATAATAGAGTAAAATAGGCAAAACTGTTATCTGTGAGTATAAACAATGAAATTGTTGGGAAAGTAATGAGTGTCGGTGAAATCATTGCCAATGCGAATCGGGCTTTGGCCACTACGACGATCGCATGATCATACTATGTGGATGAGGATGAGATACCAACCAACCATAAAAACAGTAAACACATAAGCATATAAAAAATACCAAGTAGTCATTCAATTGATACGCAACACAAAGATCACAGTTTGCATTGTACGCAAGTGTCCCCAAAAAGGTTAAAAAAATAAGTAAAAAGGGGAGTGAATACTCACCTGATAAGAGGAACGAAAAATAAGTGATGATGTGAGAGAGATGAACCATTCGGGATAAACCGTTAATGATTCCTATAACGATGTCAGATTGATGGAGGACGACGAGTTGCAGCGGCGGCCGTAGAAGAGACGAAAACAAGGTCTTGCAGATTCATAAAATGTAATTAACCATAGGGTTAAGATCTGCGACGTCAAGATGATTGTGTACCCAGGTTTAATTGAAATATTATGATGTGTATATTGTAATTCAAGAACACGGTATAAGACGGTCTGTAACTAAGTTAATTCATATAATAAAGATTACAATTTCCAAATCAATCATGTCGGTAAGGTTCGTTTTTGGTATATGGATGATTTTCCAGAATCAATTACGTTTTTAAAACAAGGATTATGGTACAAGAAATCTAAACGGGTTAAGGTATTTTTTGATCTTAAATGGGTTTGGGCCAATAAAACGGGTATGGAGTGATAAGATATAATATTACAATAATATTTTTTCGGATTTTGAAATATAGTCCCTAAACTACATAGATGGAAACAAAATAGGGTTAAAGTATAATTTAGGGTTAAAAACGTATAACCTTGAAAGTTGTTTTACCTAAAATAAATAAATAATTATACAATAGTATTAAAATAATTAAACAACCCAATAAACACGATAATTTTTATTGACAGAATATCCCAAACATAAAACGGGTCGGGTAATAGTTAATAAAATAATAATATAAAATCCGAGTTGTTACAATAATCAAATATTTTATTAAGAATGACATAAAAAAAACATCATAAATAATAAATTAGCATGAATAAAACACTATTTTCTATTACAGTTTCAAAAAAGATGGATAAAAACGCCATTGATCCATCCATGAAGATTGAATGAATATATGAGAATAAAATTGTTATTCATTTAGAATTTCTTTCTTTTTGTCTTCATCATCTTAGTTCTATAAATATCGTTTATTGAATTTTAACACATAAATCTCCTACACTCAATAGTGTATATAAATTTATTTAATAATAAAAAAAGTAGAAGATTTCATTAAAGATATAAATATTTTGATTATATTGACGTAAATACTCGTATATATTTTAATCTTTACAATTAAGGATGAATTGATATGTTTTAATTAAATAGACACAAATATGTTTTCATTAAAAATTGAAGAATAGTATGAGCGGTGGAATAAATCTTCAAGTGACATGCGTCTTAAGTTATTTTATTTTAACATCATTTTTAAACACCCCTTATACTCGGGTGAGCCATTTTAATTTGGGATTTTAACCGTTTATATTGATTTAACGTTCCAAACTGGTTTCAAACTTGAGACATTAAAGATCTCTAAGTCTTAACCATCACACTCACGTTATTGAAACAAAATGCAACTACAAAATATTAAATTATTATTCTAGCTCTTTGGAGCTTTGTTATTTTGTTAAATTTGATTTCAAGGGTTTATAATAATATAGTTTTGTTTAGCTCGTTATAACTATTTTAAAATATGAGAGAAAACACAAGTAATAAAACTTAAAGGTTCTAAGTTTGGTTAGAAAGTTTTATCACCTATTGTGGGTCTCTTTTAAGGATGGTTTCTGGGATAGGATCAATGTATGAGTTTTTCTTCGGGGACGTACACCCCTAACACCACATGATTTCAAACTTGGGGAATGAATATGACCGAGTGAGTCAATGACTCATTAGTGACACAAATTTTGGTTAAAAAACAAATTTAAAATGTGAAATCAACTTAATTGGTGGATTTACATCTATTGTTTAAATTTTAAAATTTTCAAAATATATATTTTAAGTATTAAAAAAACATTCATTTTTTAACGACTAATTTGAATCACTGACGGGTCAATTGTCCGCTCACTCGTCTTCACTCCTCAAATAGCCAAGACCATCATTTGAAAAAACTCATCATGAAAAAGAAAATATTCATTTTTCATTTTACTTTATTAATTAATTATTCTGATATAAAATTATCACATATTCGGAAGAAAGCAAACATAAACAAAATTCAAAGACAAATACTTCTTTTTGAAAGTAAGCATGTATTTATCATTATCATATTATTTATTTTTTATTTATACTAGAAAAGTTATTTCTTTATCCGGCCATTGACGGATTCTAATTTCGTTAGGGTGTTGCTAATCGTATTCTTTTTCCATTCATTTTTACTAAACGTACCCCCTCTCTTAAGTTTTACATTAATACGATTTAAACCTTTATGTTTATTCTTTGTTATTTTGTCATTTTATTATCATTATTTATTAAAAATATTATTTAAATTTTCTTTTTCTTTTTTTGTTTTGCATATTATATTTTCTTTTTGTTTTTCTTAATAACAAAAATTGTTCATGTAAAAAGCGTTTTTAATTTAAAAAGAAAAAACAAACATTTAGGGTGTGTTTTTCATTTCAAATATTTTTTTAAAGTTAGCTAACTTGAAACATATTTTTTTATCAATAAAACAGATTAAACAACATAAGACATGATCAACAAGTTGGTTCTTTTCTCATGTTACATTAATTTCATGCATTCGAACCGATAAAAAATATTTAAATTATCATTTTGTTGGGTGTGAGGCATATGATAAGATAAATATAAACAAAACGTTTTATCATTTTTATAAATATGTTATATCATTATTCTAAATACATTTTATAATGATAATAAATATTATTATTATTATGATAAAGAACAATAAACACAAAAAAAATAGAAAATGAAAAAAATAAAAAAAATAAACTTTATAGTATTTGATTTGATATTTTAAAGGAGACTTGAAATGCCTAAAAATATTAGAGGGTAGTAATATGTCAAATAAAATTGTTGAAGAAACTAAAAGTCTAGGAGAGGGGGTATGACAATTACATTTAGCTTAACCCTTTCGTTACTGATTTTCAGAAGATCGATAAAAATAAAGTATATCATAATAATAAATAACAATTACTAAATACCGTTTTTATATATATAAGTAACAACGCGATTCATATTTAAAGTGTAACTAGTGTTACACTCGGTGCGTTGCGTCGAGATACATCGGTAAAACCCGAGCGGTGGTAAAACCAAGAGTTGTCGGTCCTCAGACATTGATGCGGTAAGTCGACACGAATTCGGTCGGTTTTGGTACGTGCGCTATGATATCAGAACTAAACTCGGACGTCGGTAAAACCTAAACGTTGTCAATCCCGGGTGTTGAGATGGTGAGTCTATGCAAATTTGGTTGGTCTTAGTTATGTTTGTTACATTATCAAAACTAAAACAAAAATAAATAGAAAAACAAATTTGGCATTCAATTGGTTTTTGTTATGTTCGTTAAGTACCAAAACTAAAATAAAAGGCTGTGGGTCTATCTGAATTCGGTCGGTTTCCCTCATATTAGTTGCGATACCGGAACTAAAACAAAAAGAAAAAACAAAAATTTGTATTTCATCATTTTACGTTATGTTCGTTACGATGCCAAAAAAAAAAACAAAATAAAAAGTGTCATTAATCACTAAGGCCGTCAAGTGGTCTAATCGGGCACTTACGACATCAAGTTTTTTTATTATATAATAAATATAATAATATCTAGAAGTGATAAAATTTAAAATGAGAATGAATTAATTTCTTAATTGAGAATTTCCCAACATGATGTAATGGTAGGAAGCTTAAGTTTCTCAATTGAGACCTAAGTTTAATCTTCACTTACAACATTTTTGGGGACATTGGTAGCTCAATAAAGAAAGACTGAGATCTTTGTGATCTCCAGTTTGATCTTAGAGTGTCCGGGTTTTACGATCAGCGGGTTTTCGGGTGAGTGAGTTTTTCCCATAATCAGAGATAACTTTGAGGCGCTTAAGGGCTTCGTACAGCTAGATTAGGCCATCTAACGATGACTTTTTACTATTGATCAATCTCATACGAAATAACTAAGCATTCTATATTTGTTATCCGTGTATTAATTTCACATTTTAAGTTCAACAAAGAAATCGTACTAGAAGACACTAGGCACATCACATGTATTTTGTCTTTTGTAAAAGAATTGCGGCTGCTTTCTAAACATTACAATATATATTAATTTTGAACTTTGCTTTACTAAACTGTGCTTTAAAAGTTGTACATGATGCTACAAAGGGTGTGACAACTGCCTTAGAAGTTGTACGTATAGCATCCCTGCTACCATTTGAAGAGGCATTTCCTCTCTCTATTTTCATCCTTTCCCAAAGATTTGAGGAAGTGTCTCTCTCTCTCTATCTTCATTCATGAAATCCGATCTCTTCCAATCTTGGCTGTTGCCATTGGAATCCCAGGTGGCGGTGTTTCACTGTTGCGTGATTGCGTCTCCGATTCGTCTGTTGCCGGGTTCCATTTTGGAAACCCTTGGCGACGGCGATGTGATTATTGCCAGGTTCCATTTTGGAACCCTAGGCGGTGGTGGTGGCGGATCTGCAGTTCCTCAATCGAGTTTGTTATGCATAAAACTACTTTTGAAGCATTTTATTATAAGTTAACTGAGCAACGTAAACCCTGTGGTTTGTGTTGATCGGCCGGAATATTCTTTTTTCAGGTGATGGTGAGGCGTTTGAGATCTCCGTTGTTTGATAAAAACTAACCCGCGCTACTCAAAACAAAAACAAAAAAACAACAACTGAGGTTTGGTTGGACATTACACAATTCTTGGATTTTCATGTCGTTGCTCAGTTTGTGTATGTGTTGTTTTTTGACCTGCACGTTAGCTGTTCGATTAAATGCCTTAATTGTTATTTTCACTTGCATCAGTGTTTACTGAGTAGGGGTATTCGTGGCTTAAACCTTTGGGTGTATGCATCTGTTGTTGTTTGGGTCTACATGTGAGTAACTTACTGCTGCCGCTAGGAAGCGCGATTGTCGTCTTTAAAAGCATAAGCTATGATGGATAAATATTTTCCGACTCATCACCGGGTGAGCTTATGTTGTTTTTTTCTTTGCTCTTTTGTTATTCGAATCTCATAACCTGATTTGAAGATCAGATGTCTCAAACATGGCAGAAAGTCTATTGTCTAGATGGAGCAAAATGTGGTAGGGAGATAATATATTGTTGTTTGTATGGTTACAGGGTGGAGGCGGAGTCATTGAGGTTACAGGGTCCAGTCATTGAGTCGAACGTTTGCGGTTTTGTCTTCGGTATTCGTTACCGATTTCAATTTGGAAACCTAGGTGGCGATCGGTGGTTTCGTCGCTGGCATTACACGTTTAATTTTGCAACACTAGCTAGCGGTGGTTTGGTGTTGGCAGTGATCTGATGCGATGCTACACTTATTTGTCGGGTCGGCAGCTTTTGACATACGCTATGTCCTTCATTCCTTACTCTATTTCAACTTTGTGAGAAGGTGTGTACTTAAGATTTCATAGTTCTTCTTGAGTTTGATTGTCTACTTCATCAGAAATGTGTATATAACATAAACAAGCATGTTTGTGTGTATTTCTTTAGTCAAATGAGATTTAAACCATTGCACTAATTGGTAGTAATGTGGGTTGCGTATGGAGTATAATTTAATGGTACTTATGCTCACTACATTTTGGAAATAGTATATGGTTTTGGAGTTGTAATTGCTTTGAAATATTGTTGCATTTTCCATTCACAAGTTATTTTTCCCTACCCACATTCAACAATGCAATTATACAATTCAAGTTGCACTACTTTCTATTGTCGAATAGGAAATATGTGTTGGTCATTAGAATAATAGTCACTAACTTTTATTTTGTGTTACCATGTTCTAGCGAGTTACCCTTATATACGATTTTCAGGCATTCACAAAAACATTTACGGTTTTTTTTTCCTTTCTCAATATCCACGGGGTCGCCAAGCGACTTGATAGTTTCATAATGCGGGAGGTCAAAACACTAGTTTCCACTAAAAACCAAACATTCAAAATTGGTTTTGGTATATTGTTTAATGAGGTACCTCAACCCAGGTCCCCCGTCAAGACTAGGCTCCGAACACGTGACTGATGTGATGATGGATTATGGATGAGAAGAATGAAGACAAAACAATGAATAAAAAGAAGGCCCATATATAAGACCACCCACTATGGGGCTCCAACGGCTGACCTGGCGGGCGCCGATGGGCGCGGAACACCGCGGTGGGGCGCGGTCCAACCAAGGGTGCCGAAGGTTGGGTGTTTCCAACGGCCGGCGCGGTTTTGAAAATTTGGTGGGTCCCCCCTCCAAAGTTCATAAACGGCTACTTTTAAAAAAAAAATTAATTATTTTATTTATAAATACTAACCCATTTTATCATTTTTTACTTAAACAAATACCAAATTTCAATCAACTTTCACTAAAAAAATCTCTTAACTCTATACCATGGATCCCTTCTCACATTTCACAAGCTCGAGCTCAAACCCAAACCCGAACACGAGCTCGAGCTCAAACCCTAACCAAAACGCGAACACCAACCCAAACCCAAACCCGCGGGATCCGGCTCAAAGGTGGTGGGCTAGTATGCTCGCAAACAACAATGACCCTACCAACGCTTTCTATGCCAACCATCATCTACCCGCCATGCCTCCAAACGTACAACTGTTTCCCAACGATGCATGCGGAATACAAAGCCATGCATGAAGAAAGAAAGAAGGCTAAATCGGAGCGGCAACGAGAGAAGGACTTCAAGCTCCTCGCAAAGGAACTCTCGCATCTGGATCCGGCCACGCGGGCGTTTTTGGATAATGGCAAAATACGCAAACGAGGACTAGGACGCCGAATAGTAGTTCTATATTTTTTTTCTATTTGTATGTTTTTTAGTTTAATTAAGTCTGATTTTTATTATTTAGTTTAATATAGTTTGTATTTTATTATTAAAGTTTGTTAATTTACTAAATTTAAAAAAAATAAAAAAAATTAAAGGGCTTTGAAGCCCCCTCATCATAGAGGGGCATCTTTGGGGTGGGGTTTTGAAGCCCCCAGTGCCCACGTGACGCTGACGTGGCACCGGGGAGGGGCTTCGAATCCTCTTACCATAGAGGACAGTCCAATGGATCGGGTCATGGTAAGACGAATAGAGCATCCTGACATGCTAACCACAACGGATACAAGCATGAACATTTAATGCGCAAGATATCATTAGAATTAGGGGTGATTAAGGTTCGGTTCGAAACCATGAAACCGCTCAAACCGGTCATCGGTTAGGTTTCATGGTTGGTTTTTTTCTTAAGTTTCGGTCGGTCGGTTTCAAAAACTTCAAACCGTAGCGAATGGTTTGGTTTACAGTTTATACCGAAAACCAACCGTATAAAACCGGACCGTACTGTATAATTTAATTATGTTTAATTTCTTAAAATATCTTAGATTATATATGAATATAATTGTTAAATTATAACTAATAATGTATATAATATATATTAACCGCATATTTGCAATGAATTAGAAAATGTGCTAAGCCAAACCGTTAACTTTTTGATGTATTTTGGCATATTATAGTTCGGTCACATACTTATTTTGATGTGTGTTTCGAACAACTTGTGTTTAAACTTAGACCGTGAACATATCGTGTTTAAACATGTTTGATATTTGCAAATTATTGACAACTTTACTATAAATATATCATACCTTATGTCGAACAATTTGTATACAAAACTCGAAAGGCCCAAACTGTGAAACCAAACCGGAACCACACCGTTAGTAACTGTTAGGTTCGGTTCGGTTTAAAAGTTCTACGGCTTGGTTATGTTTTGCAAAAACTAAAAACCATTGCTAACGGTTTGGTTCGCGGTTTGACCCTAAAACCGCGAAAACCGGACCGTGAACACCCCTAATCAGAATTAAGGTCTTGCAAAATATTTATTGGATCGGGGCCGATGAATACATGTTTATCACCGGATTATGAAGTTGTAACAACATATTTTTAATATATATAAACGAAACCTTTAAAAGCTCTCTAGTTGCTCACTACTTTTTCTCAAGTCATCAAAATGTTTTATTTGTGAAGAAGGTTTCTCATGCATTTAACCCGAATTCACGGGTATGGGTCTCACCAAACCCAGATAACCCTTAAACGGGTTGTAACATCTCACTAAATTAAAACATTTGCTCCCTATGCATTTGTTTTGAATACACAGGTATGGGTCTCACCAAACCCAGATATGAAGATTAATTTCACCAAATATTTGATATGAAGATCCTATAAAATAGGGATATGTTAAAAATTAATATTTTCTTTTCTTTTTTTAATGATATTATTATAATTAAGAAACAATTTTATGGTAAAAAAATAAACGGGTCTTGGGTCTCACCAAACCTATATAACTTTTAAACCAGGTTATAACATCTTATTTATTTTTGAAATCTTTTATCATCAAATCATAAGTATGTTATTAACTTCCATTACAATAAATAAAATTAAATTAAAAAAATATATGAATATTATAAACGAATAATGTAATACAACCCCGTAACTTTCTTGCAATAAATAAATTTAAAATCCAAAAAAGTATATAAATATTAGAAACTAATAATGTAAAACAACCCTGTGATACAAGGGATAAAAGCTAGTATATATATATAGGGGAAGTATCAAGAGAGAACTCCTTTTTAGAGAGAGAACTAGAGAACTCTTAACTTCAGGGTTAAATATGTAAAAATGGTTTTCCAAAACACGACGCGCTTCCATTGTGTTCATCTTCCCCTGTAACCCTAATTGAATCCACTCAATCTTCTGAATGCGATGATTGAACCATAATTGTCTCCACCGGATTTTATGAACCATAGCTATATCCACTCGATCTTCATATGAGTGTCGATTACGAGGTTCGCCTGATACACACTTCTTTGATTTTCAAAATTGACATTATGTATGTAATTGGTGAAATTGTGTCGATTGTTAACATAATATATGAGCAATTGCTTACAATTTTGTAAAAAAATTACAAAAGTGTGTTCAGGTTTCTTAGTTTTGTGAATAGTAGAGTATTCTAAATTAGGGCTTTTTTTATTATGTTTAGATTCAAAATTGCAGGGTGTTTAATGGACAAATATTGAAAAGTGATTCACCGTTGAGCATCACTACATCCTAAATTCCATTGAAGATCATTGCAACTTGATTTCAGTTGTTTGACATGATAATTTAAGGTAATTTTTTTATCCAAATGTTATCTTCCTTTATCACTAATTTATTAACTGATTGCAGTTGCAGCTTGATTACAGTCGTTTTATGGTAAACTGTTTATGTATTGCTTATTCTGGTATATCAACAAATCCTATTATGTTTGATCGCAGTTCCAAACGAATATGGGTCAGAAACCTTTACTACTCGAGTAAAAAGGTCTAACTTGTTTGATTGGAGTACCCAAACGAGTCCATATGCTGATATAAAATTAAATTTTGGTAATTATTTTGGAATTTGCTAGTGTTGATAACAAGTAGGGGTGTACACAGACCGGACGGACACGGACGAGACCGTGTCCATGTTCGTCCGTTAAGCTTTTGACGGAAAAACGGATGGTTCACAAACACTCTATCGAACGAAAATTAAGGCCCATGTCCGTCCATTAAGAAATTGAGTTTGTCCGTGTCCGTCTGTTAATATTGTAAACGAACGTTAACGAACACTAATGGACAAACGGACAATAATGGACAAACAAACACATGAACATTAATGGACACTAATGAACCTTAGTGGACAAACAAACATATGAACATTAATGGACACCAATAGAAAACGAACACTAATATTTTCATTATCGAAGAACAAACACACACAAACCTATCTGTACGGACGTTACCAGACGGACATTACCGGACGTAATCGAACGGATGTTACCGGACGTTCACGGACACTATTGGACGGACATGGCCTTTGTCTGTGTTCGTCCATTAAGCTCACCGAACGAAATTTTTTGTCCATGTCTAGTTCATTTATTAAAAGGACAAACACAAACGAACTTCTTGCCGAACGGACACGGACGTCCGGTTCGCTTACAACCCTAGTAACAAGATACCATCTTATTCATCTACTGCGTATATGTAGTATATTGTTATGTACTACATACATGTAGTATAACGCACTATACATGAAATTAACACATGTTTTCTTCACAGTCAATGCAACAATGTTCATACATATGCGTGATGTTATTAGTGTGTCTTGCTAAGATGCTTCTTTTAACATTTTGCTCCATGTATTAAATATGTGCATTGCACTGTTACGTGTTGTTAATGTATATAGAATCAGCAAGTGTGTTCATGACTATAACACAAACGTTTATACACACATGACATTATTACTTTGTACCGTTACATGTATTTTATTGTAAGGTTTCTCATTACCATCTAACTGTATACATATAATTTTATTGGTACTTATTTTCATTTTTTACTAATTGCAGGTGGCACATTGAGCATCGTTTATCTAACAACAAACTAAACAAATATATTGGATGTTGATGTACCCGAAGAGTATATACCTGAAGTGGGCACAGTTGGGAATATGTTGTCAATGAGTATGAGATGTATGGTTATGAAACTGGTTTTCTACCCCTTTAGGCACAAATAAACGGATACATGGGTCATGACTCATAGATAAATCTTAGTATTAATCAGACCGCATCACTCATTCAATCTTTCATGTTTGACTTACGCACGTATATTAGTTGCTTTACTTGAAATTTGAACATTGTATACATGTTCTCCATAATATATGAAATTTTTCTATATTATATGTGTGTATTACACATATGCAATGTATGCTTGTATTACATATTAGAATTCTATGTTTGTACTACATATGTGTATTGGTTGTTTTACTTTCATTTTAAACAGTATATACGTGGACTTCATAATATACAAAACTCGCTCAACATTATATGTTTGTAGCACATATATGTAATGTATGTTTGCATTGCATATATGTATTACAAGACTTATGCACATACGAATATGAGTTATAACTGTAAGAGAGAACTAAAAATTTCATACTTCAATTAACACCACCAAGTAAATAGACCATAAGATTAATATTCAAGTCCAGTCTCATGTTTTAACAACCGATTCAAAATTTAATCATATACAACAATATAATACTACTAAAAGATACCCTGTTAACTAGCCATGTTGTTGTGATTTACCTATTTTTATCTGTTTACTTCATCTTCTATCACCCGTTGATATCTGAAAGCAAAATACTCGCACAATAGAATATTCTAAGAGTTAACTGCTCAATAAACCAAAATCAATATACGAGCTATGTAACTCATCTAAAGAATCTTGATCTGTTTAGCCTTTATAACATCGTCTGTCCTAAAATCACAGCAAACCCAGTCACCTCGTTCATAGTATTCCATATGTCGTATCGTCAATATCACACAGTACGTGACATTATCTGTTGTTGCCCATGGGAACTCCATTCTTCTTGACCTTGCTAACATCATATCTTCTTTGGGTGTCCAACCGATATTAGGTAATTGCTAAATATGTCAACCTATGTAAAAAAAGCCAATCATTATAACAAACATGTATCATGACATTATGTATTACTAATTTGTTTAATGTAAGCATTGTCAATATAATACACATATGTAACACTAACGACTTGCATATATGCATCACTACCGCATTGAAATTACGCTCGACTTGCCACTTTGTATGGCGTGGTTTTATGCGTGTAAATATGTGTATTACACCATGCTCACCTAGACATGTAATACACCATTGTAGCGTATGTGCAATACACCAGGTCCGCATAAACGTGTAATACACCAGTTTTGCATATGTGCAATGCATCCTATATTGCATATATGTATCTCATCAATAATGCAAATAATACCTCTGCATCTCATATATGTAATATACAAAATCCGCGTAAACATTTAATCTACCAGTAATGCGTATATATGATACACCACATCCACATAAGTGTTTAATACACCATTAATGCATATGCGCAACACATACATATAATGCATATACCAAATCAAGACTATTGTTTTTATAAGGGTCGTACCGTCTATGGTGGTGTATCCTCTTCATTTTTCTCTCTTTCACTTGTATCCTCTATGTTGTCCTCACATTTTCCTTCGTTTTTTTTCTCGTTTTCACCCTCGGATACATCATCGTACAACGTGCACGTTTTGATATACATGCACGTTTTAACGCCCTTGTTGTCTTTTGGCTGCAAAATATAGGTAATGTTATATATGTAGGCACACCTATTAAAAAAAACTTTCATTTTTGTCATGCTTACCTGAATCTGTCTATTCACGTCCGATATACTTCCCCTGCTTCAAACTACTTCATTTTCATCCTCTTGTTTATATCACCTTGTTTTGTCTGATTTTGAAAAAAATTGTATAATTCAACATCTGCAATTTTAAATAAAGAAAAACAAATAAACAGTATAACTTACCGGACTTGTTGATATCTAAAAACTCTTTTTATTACCTATTTCTTTGTTTAATACAATGTTTATCTTCTTTTACACGTGTTGTGGCTGCACGTCATTATCCATTATCGGTACTTTAATTGGATTCACTAGGTCGTGTGATGTTGATTTTTCTTTTGCCTTTTCCCGAGTTTTAACAATATAGTTTTGCTACGATAAATAAGTGTGTATGCATGAACTATTTGTGTAAGCGAGCTTTTAACGACGCATATTTCGAGATTTCATATTATTTTTTATTACCTATATGCATCATAAGTAAATGCTAATAAACATGCTAAACATGATATATATTGCATGTTGTGTACCTAAGCGAACATCACAACATTCTTGTCAAGTATACGATACATTTATACAATAAACACAAGTGCACATGTTGTATCGACCTAACTATCTTATAATGCGATGTGCATATGCGTTGTAAACGAATATTATCAATAGCATAAACATTTATATGCTCGACAAATATAAATTGGAAATGTATTTAATCAAACATATGATTCGTGTACTACGCATGTGCGATATTCAGCATGACATTCAAGATACAATCTGCTATCAATATACTATTATTCAATTAAAAAAAGTACACTACATACATGAAATAAACACAAATAGATTCGGTTGCATCAAAATAATAAAATTATAATGTAATACCCCTATGCATTGTATACGAATATACTCATATAATGTAACATTACTATGTTTTGACAAACATATCTGATTCACGTACCACATATATGCAATCAAACAAATATTAAATGATATTAATGTATTATTGTTACAAAAAAACACACATAAACAGAGTATGTTGTAAATATGAATTGATATCAACAAAAAAACAGAGTATTCTGCATTGTTTATGTGTAATACACCTATGAGTCATGTACTACATATATGCAGTCAAACAAATATGAGCTGGTATCAACATACTATTACTCGATTTAGAAAAAGAAAACACAAAAACAGAGAATCAGAGACTATTTGTGTTGATTCAGTGTAATACGAATGATATTAACATGAAATAGGTGAGAAGAACTGAGATGAACGATTACCTGATGGTTTTCTTTGGTATAACTGATTGGCTCGGGGATGGATTAGACAATTTTGCAGGCAAATCGGATGAAACCCTAGGTTGGGGGCAACAGTGGACGAGTGAGAGAGAGGAAACGATATGGTGAATGGGAATGTGTAAAGATATTATGCATACTTGTTTTACCTTTTTCTTTCAAAACCCCTGTTTTTCCTTTCTTTTGTTCCCCTCCTTTATTTTTACCCATTAATTAAGTAAAATCAAAGGTTATGATGGAGTTCTCTAGTTCTCTCATTAAGATGAGTTCTCTCTTGATCCCACCCCTATATATATATATATAATATATATATAGAACAAGGTTATAATTAGAAGTAGATTTTTCTTAAGAAGTGTAAAAAGTGTGTTTTCACCATTAGATCTAATAAAACACACCGCATAATAAACACATCGCACAATAAACACAATTTCCATATCCATAGTTAGATCAACATATCTAACGCTCCAAATTACTTCTTACACTTCTTAAACACACTCCACTTCTTATTTTAATCCCACCATATATATATATATACTAGTTTTTATCCCCCGTGTTACAGGGGCTGTTTTACATTACTCGTTTTTAATATTTATATACGTTTTTGGTTTAACTTTATTTATTCTAATGAAATTTATAACATACTTAGAGTTTGATGATAAAAAGGTTTCACAAATAACTAAGATGTTATAACCCAGTTTAAAAGTTATCTAGGTTTGGTAAGACCCACTTATTTTTTTACTATAAAATTGTTTAAAAATTATAAATAGTATTTAAAAAAAATCATATAATAATTTTTAGTATATCCTATTTTATAGGATTTTCACATCAATAATTTGGTGAGAATAATTTTTAATTTAATGAAATGTTATAACTCATTTAAGGAATATCTGGGTTTGGTAAGACCCATACCCGTGAATTCGGGTCAAATGCATGAAAACCCTCTTTTAAAAATCAAGTAAATCCGGTGACTTCAAAAAAAGGGGGAGCAACCACATCGCGACACATATGATTTTTGGGTTTTTGTTTATATATATTATAGATATATATAGGATTAAGTTCAAGAGAGGAATGATCTTAGTGCAAGAAATGTGAGAAATAATTCTAACCAATCATATATTTTCTTTTCTGTTTTCAGGTTATTTAATTAGAAGGGTGTATTAGTAAATTATCTAGTTTTTTATTTTATTTTAGTAACTAATAAATGTTAATAGAAAGTTACTAATCATTTTTATTTTTATTTTATTATGTTAAATTACCATTGTTAATTCTTGATTTTCTTCTTTCAAAACTAATGTATTTAATATTATCCTATAACATTATCAAAATAATATGAATCATATATTTAATATTTTCGAATAATAATATTTGTCCTACTGTAACATCCTAAATATTATAATATTAAATAAAGAAAGTCGTGTTAGTTATCGTGTGTTAATATTTAATTAAAATTAAATAAAGAAAGAAAATGGACTTAGATTAATCAAGATGGAATTATGGATAAGATGGGCTTAGGGTCCATGGGCCCTAGGGGATATAAATACCCCCTTAAACTATTCCAAAACCCTAACTCTCATTTCTTTCTATCTTAATATCTACACACACTCCAAATACACACATATATTACTATAAACGGCCGCAAGAGAGAAAGGAAGAATCCGAGACCAAAAATCAAGCCAAATATAGATAGATCTTCGATATATACATAGATACAAGATTCAAGATCTATAATCAAGCTAACCAAGACCAAACTATCTCTTAAAGGTATGTTCTTGAATTTAAAGTTTATGTTTTAATAAACGTTTGGCCTTGAAACTTGAACGTAAGGTAGATCGGGTCCAAACGAAACGGAAAGTAACGAACTTTATGTTAAAAGGAACTTAATGAACCTAAAAACGTGTACAACTTAACGAGCTTAATTAACAAGGCTTGGTCATGGATGATTTATGCTTAGT